>NW_020954580.1:3490949-3520945 GCF_900497805.2 Vombatus ursinus | reverse complement strand
TGACTCTTTTTGCACTGCTTGCTCATGATCCCAACCAATTACTTGAGCTTTAAACTCTTTGTTAAGGTAAGAGTCTGTTTCCAATGTGGAGAACTTACTGTCCCAAGCTTCGGGAGTTTGTACAGCTGTTTTCGGAGATACTTCTAGGGACCTGAAAAGTGTCAGTTCTTCCAAGATGCTATGATAAGGGGTGAGATGTTTCCTCTCCACCACCACAACTAGGTCCACCATACTAGCGCTCCTCCTTGCCAGTGCTCCTCCTTGCCCCAGAACCGCCCCTCAGGACTGTGACCCAGATCCAAGCACAGGCAAAGCAAGAGATTCCTGTCTCAGCCCTGGAAAAGAGGTCCTTGCAATCCCCTTCTGATCAGCCACTCAATTGCCCCTCAGTCTGTGGGCCGGAAACTCATGAGGCAGCCATGGCCCGCACTTGGGACTTGTGGCTGAGACCTAACTTCTTCTCTCACCACAGTCACAGACTTTTCCCACTGACCTTCTAAGTTGTCTTTGGCATTCAGGGGTTGAGAATCTGGAAACCATCACAGTTGCCCATGATTCAGTCCTCTGAGGCCTGCTTCAGGGTCGCTGTTGCCTGCGCTCCCACGCCAAACTGCGCTCCTCTTCCAGCCATGCACGATACACCTTTCCCATCAGCCATCCAGGTTGTCTTGGGCTGGAAATTTGCTTTACTCTGTTTTTTTGTGGGTTCTGCTGCTTTAGAATTAGAGCCATTTAGCAATTTAGAGCCATTTTTTATAAGTATTTGGAGGGGTTTGGGGGAGAGCTCTAGCAAGTCACTGCTTTCCCTCCTCCATCTTGGCGGAAACCATTGTTTTATACATAGTTAAGTTTGCTTCTCGGTAAAATACTTATTTCCTTACCCTTCCTTTCCCACATAAAGCTAAAACACTTGTGTCAAGAAGACCTGAGTTCAAATCTAACCTCAGACACTCACTAGTTGTGTGATCCTGCTTAAGGTAGTTAACCTCAGTTTGCCTCAGCCTCAACTGTAAAATGGAAATAATAACAGCACCTTCTTGATGGAGTAGTTGTGAAGATCAAATCAAATAATATTTGTAAAATGCTTAGTACGGTGAATATCTGGCTCCTAATAGGCACTAACAATATGAATGCTTGTTCCCTTCTCCCCACCCTTCTCACCATGTCCATGTAGGGAGCACAGCATTGTATAAAAGGATCATCAAAGACTGAAAGGCTGAAAAAAGGAAGTGGGAAGGTCATTTAGTTAGAGTTAGAAAAAAGGGATGGGTGACCAGAGTTGTTCTGTTACTTGTGAAATGAGAAGACTCAGTAATAACACATATGTACTTTATATCAATTTTTTTAAATTGGAGACTTAAGGCTGACACTCTTGGAGGTTTGTGAAGCTGTGATTTCATTAGTGGAGGCAACACATGGAATGGAAAGTATCTCCACTGCTGTCAATTGACAACTTATCACCTTAGAAAGTTGCCAGCAGGCACTTTTTGGTCAAGTAAATCACCCATGATCATATACGTAAATGTTAGAGATGAAATTTGAGCCTTGGTCTTCCTAAGGCCAACTCCAACACTATTCACTATTCAAGGTCACTTTCAATATAATGGTAGGTTTTCTGTGGACAATCTATGCAAGACAATGACAATGACAAAAATATCAAACAGGATGAAAAGTCCTGTTATAATCTTTACTGATGTGATGAGTACTCACACAACAAAAAGAACACAGATCCAGCCAAGGAAGAAAATAAGGATTGCTTTCTATGTGGCAATTCTTAATCTCCAGACATTTTTGCATTGCACCTCTAGGACTTAGGTTTGGCATTGAGATATCTGTCTGTCTCTGCCTCTCTCTCTTTCTTCATAATTGTGTGTGTGTGTGTGTGTGTGTGTGTGTGTGTGTGTGCCTGTGTGCCTGTGTATAAGGCTCAGAGGGGTTAAGTTACAATGGTCATATTGCTAGTTAATAAAAGAAGCAGGATTTGAGTCTTTCCAACTTCAAATCAATTGCCTAATCTATTATTATACTATACTCTCTTTTTGTCTGCTATATCAACCACCACCAAACTAAGCTGCTCATTTCTGTCCTGGGTTTTTCCTTCTATTTCTAGGTACTTGCTTTTCAAACAACCTCATCTATCTTCCACACATCGATTCATCAATTACCATCTCTGATCTGATGCCTCCTGATTATCTTTCTGGATTTAATTTCTCCTTGGCCAATCAATCTAATTTCTTTCTTTTTGCTTTTTCTTCCCTCCTTTTTTTTTGAGGCATTTGGGGTTAAGTGACTTGCCCAGAGTCACACAGCTAAGGAGTATTATGTGTCTGAGGCCGGATTTGAACTCAGGTCTTCCTGACTCCAAGGCCAGTACTCTATCCACTGCACCATCTAGCTGCCCCAATCCAATTTCACTAGATACCTTGTTGATATAGCTATCTAAATAGCCAGTTACCATTTCTGAAAATTTATTTATTTTTTTTAAATTCTCTTTTGGTTTATCCCCAATCCAGATAGACCATTTCCTTGACATTGTAAAGCAATGACATTAGCTCTGTTAATAGTGGATAGAGTGATGGGCCTGGAGCCCAGAAAACCCAAGTTCAAATTCTTCCTCAGGCACTAGCTATGTCATCCTGGAAAAGTCACATCTGCCTGCCTCAGTTTCCTTAACTGCAAAATTGGGATAATAGTAGCACCTCACTCACACGGTTACCATGAGGATCAAATGAGATAATATGTATAAAGTATTTAGCACATTGTCCGGTACATTGTAAGCACAATGCCAGTGCTTATTCCTGCCTTCCTTCTTCTACTCTTTCTTTTAGGTCATGCCCATCCACTCTGCTTTTTTTTTGTTGTGTTTCTCACTTCCCACAAACCAGTTATGGTTCTTTTATCCTTATATTAATTCTCTATACTATTACTCCATGTACCAATCATGAACTTCTCAGTAGCCTCCCATTCAGTGATGCCCAAGGGTTATTGGTTTTACATGGAGAGTCAGAGGCTAGTCATGATCAGAGATTCAGAGTGCAAAAAGCCTAAAACTCCTGCAGCCAAAAAATATGGGGGAGCCCTCTAGAAGAATTTTTGTTGTTTGCTTCCTCTTCTACCAAGCAAGACCAATGGAGGACCTGGAAGTACACAGGAGTTCCTTTGCAGGCCCTCCTGTCAAGTGGTTGAGGTACCTCCTTGGCATCTGTGCCATATATTCCCCTCCACTTTGCTGACATTTTCACTTCTCATTCTTCCCTACTTTTTTTTTTTTTTTTTGTAAATGATCTTTGCTTGAATCTGGATCCATCACCTTTATTGACTTTGAGAACTGGGCTAGAAGTAGAGACTTCTGGGGGCCTAATCAGGAGAAAACATGTTCTTTTTTCTACAAGGAACAGAAGTCCACTGAACACAGAAGAGAATTGGTTTTGTAGAAGGAATGACTGATCTACCAACAGGAAGGAATAATGCAAATGTTTGCTTGGACAAATAAGACCAGTGCTACCCTAGGTTTTTTTTGTTGTTGTTGTTGTTGCACCTACTGCTACTACTACATGGCTAGATATGAGCAGAGCAGTTTTAATTTTATTTTTTCAATTCTAAACTTAGAGCTTCAACAAAACCCAACAAATTGGTACAAAGCTCTTATATAAAATTTTAAACTCTATTATTATTTGTTTGCAAAAATTATGTCAGGGTCTAGGACTTATTTTAGTAGATAAGTTCTAGTGAGTTGCTTGAGATGTAAGGAGATTAAATGACTTGTCCTTATCGAAATACAATTTCCTGCCTCTAAGCTTAGTAGGTTCCCTACTATACTTTTGATAAGTAATTTTTAAAAATACTAACAAAAGCATACTTTTTATTTCCATCTTTCCTTTATGTTTAACTTAAAATTTTAATTTTAATTTAAAATTTAATTTGAAAATTAAAATATTTTACTTTTAATTAAAATTAATTAAATATTTTAAATTAATTAAACTAAATTAAAATTAATTAAATATTTTATTTTTAAATACATGTAAAAATAGTTTCAACAATAATTCCAAACAAATTCATTCTCTCTCTCTCTCTCTCTCTCTCTCTCTCTCTCTCTCTCTCCTCCCTCCTTGAGAAAGAAGACAATTTGATATAGGTTACACATGTGCAGTCATGCAAAACATAATTCATATTAGTCATGTTCTGAAAGAAAACACAGATAAAATAAACATGAAAAAATAAATTAAATTTAAAAAATATTATGCTTTGATCTGTATTCAGACTCCATAACTTCTTCCTCTGGAGGTAAATAGTATTTTATATCATAAATCCTTCAAAAATTGTCTTGGACCTTTACTCTGCCCAACCTGCATTGACCAATGGGCAGGTTGACAACTGTTTGGATGGATATATGTTGAAAATAAAAGGACACCTTGATGATGAACTTGATAAATACATTGCTCAGACAGATCTTGAGACCAATGCTTGAAGCGCGCTTTCGTATTAGAGACAATTCTTCAAGTTCATAACATTGCACAGACCCTGAGCTAACAAATAAGAACACCTGACAGATGCTGGAAGGCTCTATATACAAGGTTGTGGACTTTATTCAACCACCAATTCATACATTTTGTGTGTTCCTTTACTTTTTGATACTGTGTTGGATGAATGTTTGTGTGCTTTTTTAATTGGTTTTATATTATTTTTGGATAGCTAGCTAAGTCATTCACAGTTGATAATCTTACAATATTGCTGTCACCATGTACAATGTTCTCCTGGTTCTGCCCACTTTGTTTTGTATCAGTTCATGTAAGTCTTTCTAGGTTTTTCTGAATGCATCCTGCTCATCATTTCTTAGAGTGCTATAGTATTACCTTATAATCATATACCATGACTTGTTCAGCCATTCCTCAATTGGTAGGCATTCCCTCAATTTTCAATTCTTTGTCACTACAAAAATAGCTATTATAAGTATTTTTGTACATATAGCTTTTTTTCATTTCCTTTTTTTCCAGTCTCTTTGGGATGCAGACCTAGTAATGGCATTGCTGGGTAAAAGAGTATGCACAGTTTTATAGCCCTTTGGGCATAATTCCATATTATTTTTCAGAATAGTTGGATCAGTTCACAACTCCAACAATGCATTAGTGTCTCATATTTCCTATATCCCTTCCAACATCCATTATTTTCCTTTCTGTCATATTAGCCAATCTGATAGGTGTGAGATGGTATCTTATTTTAATTTGGTATTTAATTTGGTATTTTAATTTGTATTTCTCTAATTAATAGAAATTTAGAGCATTTTATATGACTATGGATAACTTTGATTTTTTTAATCTGAAAAATGCCTGTTCATTCCTTTGGTCATTTAACAATTGAGAAATGACTCATCTTCTTATAAATTTGATTCATTTCTATATGTTTGAGAAATAAGGGTTTTTTTTCAGAGAAAGTTGCTGTTATCCCCTCCCCTCTTTTTCTATTTCCCTTTTAATTTTGGATTCACTGGCTTTGTTTGTGTAAAACATTTTAATGCAATGAAAATTATCAATTTTGTATCCCATAATATTTTCTATGTCTCATGTGGTCAAAAATCCTTCCTTTATCGAGACAAAGTTTTCCATGCTCCCCTAATTTGCTTATGATATTACCTTGTCTAAGTCATATAGTCATTTTACTCTTATCTTGGTATATGGTATGAGATGTTGAGTTATATCTAGTTTCTGCTAAACTGCTTTCTAGTTTTCCAGCAGTTTTTGTCAAATACTGATTTCTTGTCCCAAAAGCTGGGATCATTGCATTTACCAAACACTAGCTTAACTGTGGTCATTACCTATTGTGTACTATGTACCTCATCTATTATCCTTATCCACCTCTCTCTGTCTCTTAACCAATATTATTTTGATATTTACTGTTTTGTAACACACATCTTTCCTTCTGATTGCCTTGATTTCTAGCTAGTGTAAAAATGTCTTTTTTAGCTTTTAGCTTTTGAAAATGTTTCTTATATCTTGTTTCAATTTAGGAAACATTAGATTACTATAAAAGTGTTATCATTCTTATCATTTTCACAAGTATATGAGACAAAAATGTAGCTAGGTAGGTATAGTGGATAGTCTGATCTTTGTTTGACAGATAGGAATGAAGCAGAGAGAGGTTAATCTCAAGTTACATAACTACTAAGTGATAGAGTAGGGTGTAGAATCCAAGAAAATTGTTTTGTAATTCATTGCTCTTTGCTTTCAATTAGATTCAAAGTGGGAATGGAATACACACACAAACACATATAATATATATATATATATACACATACATATATATACACATACATATATATTCATACATGCTAGACTAAGTACTAGTCTGTACTTTCCCTAGCTATCTTTAAAATAAACATGAAATTATTGAACTAAAAAAAAAGTTAATCAGATGCAGTATGACCCAAATTAAAAAGGGAAAGCACAAAGCAAGCCCATTAAGGGAAGAGATAATTGATTGGTTAATTTTTAAATGTATTTTTATGATGGACAAATTCTTGAAGTATTCATTAACTAATGGAATTATATCGTGGGTGCAATTGCTATCTCCATAGAACATCAGGTTACAAAGTGCACACCAGTAATAGCCCCCTGTCTCTCAAACAGCTCAGAGTCTGCCCTGCAGCTCACTCTCAGTCACTGAGAAGGATCAAGGGTCTGATTGAAATTCATGGCTATCCTCTCCTACACCTCAGTAGGGTTGCTCCACTTATGTGCAACCCAAGAGGACTAAGCGAAAAAAAAAAAAAGGAAAGACTGTCACTGCACATGGGAAACAATCATTTGGAGACAGGATAAAATGGGGTTGAGTGCTGCTGGTGCTGCATCTTGACAATTCCAGGGTAGTGGCCCGGCTAAATGTTTAATTCAACTTTTCTCCCAAGACTGCAAAAAAACCAACATTGGTCAAGGTCATTCAACCTGTTAACATTTTTGAGGATTGCCTGTGTGCTGACACTGTGCAAGCATCCTGAAACAACAGAAAACCATGAAACAAAACAGTCTTCACCTTAAGAAAAAAGCTTTACATCTAGTTGGGGTAAGAAAATATATAATTGAGGAAAACCCCTCTGATAGTCACAGACAGCCCTAAGCCTTGTATTTCTGGGGAGATACAGAAAAAAAAAACCTCATTCCTTTGTCACATAATCTGGCCTAGTGTACTTTTCTAGTCAAGTCATCAACAATTCCACAACACATACCTCCTACTCTAGTCAGATTGGACAACACAACACTTTGTAACTTACTTTACACAACCTCATGCTGATCTAATTGTAAGGTCACCAGCACCCCTATATTGACCTGTAGAAATCTTACCTATACATCAGCTACAATGCCCCTTTCCTTCCTAAAACTCCTTTCCTCACATTAGCCAGAAGAGAGATCTCACCTTTCTAACTCCAATGGCACTTTGTATGTGTCTTAAGGAACTTAAGCATATATTTGTACAATAGGACCTTGTATACCTGTTCAATGTCCTCTACTTCAATGAAAGATCCTTGGAAACCATGGTCATATTCTTCTTTGCCTTATTGATAACCTCTAAAATACAATAAAGGATGTGTGTGTATACACAGTTGCATATGTGTATGAAGACTATATATACATATACATATATTACATATACATAGACATATACTGTATACATATGTGTATGAAACACATCTTGAGTATCAGATATTGAATATGGAAGGGTCTTGTTTTTGCAGTCAGAATTGTTCCCATGCATCTACAACTATCTTGTCTCTACTTTAGTCCCAGCAGCCATGATGTTAACATTGAGTACTTTCAGGATAGCATTCCAGGGAGATGCTGGACTTTGATGGACAGCTTGCCTCCCCATCTTCTACCTTTATTCTTTAATTCTTATACACACACATGTACACACACACACACACACACACACACACATATATATACAAATATGAATATATATATGTGCACATATGTATAAATAATAAGAATATAATAAGCATTATATGCACATCAACATACATATACATATATAACTATACATATAACAATGCTGAGTATTATATATATACACTGATATGCATGCACTGATATGCATGTATGTTTTGTATTTGTGTGTCATGAATATAATGTGTATGTTATTCATATATGTACATGTGTATGCATATACCTAACAGTTTAATGAATATGGACAGACAATGGGAAGTCCAGCTGTCCAACAGGGATCTTAATAGCATCTCCCTAGAATGCTATCCTGAAGTCAAACTATACTGCTCTCATAGCTTCTGGAACTAAAATGAAGGCAGGATGGTTTGAGATGCAGGGGAACAATTCTGACTGCAAAAATAAGATCCCTTCACATTCAATATTTGATATCTGATGGTCTGTTTCATGTTTGGCATTTGATCTATGCTAATTGTTAAAGAATTTTGTCTCCCCCATGCAATCTACTTGTAGATTTTTCTTTCCTATTGACAAATCCATCATAGGAGAGAAAATTGTGCCATGTGGAAAAGGTGGAAGTAAATACATTCCAGAGATTTTAAAATGCCAGTGAATCTGAAGTTGCAGGGTTAAGCAATAGAATAAAAGAACCTGGGCCTTAATTTATTCAATTATCTACAAAAGCAAATCAATTTTGTATTTTTGTTAATAACATCGAAGTATGCATTACACTATTTTAATTAAAGCTGTCTATTACATTTGTCGTTCAGCTCCTGTTTGCCTATTCCCTCCAGGGACAAGTCATACTCTGTGACAAAGCATAATGGAAATAATGTATATGGGAAAAATGAACCTGATTCCCCAACCCCTGGATCAGAAATCAAGATATATACACCTGTGCAAAGAAGCTCTCTAACAGTTAGTGCAGGGCTGAGAGTTTTTAAATCCCTTCCTTGGAAGTAGGGCAAGTCTCCAAGCTCCTGGAATTTCCATGTACCTTAAGGGATTCATGTTCCTTTGGCAACATTTTACTGTGTCTGAGTGAAGAACTTCAGTACTTTTTTTTTTCCATTTGTCCCCTATTCATATGCTTAGGAGTGTTACCCAGCAATGGAGATAAGCACTATGAATAACAGGTCTACAGAGTTCTGTTTGAACCAGGAAGAGGGAGAAGAAACATTGTTTTGCTTTCCTCTGAAATTCCACCAAATGTATCACTAGCATAATGTTTCCATTAGTCCAGCTCTGACTATATCAACTAATTCAACTGAATTAAGACCATGTATTAAGTCATCCATGGGCCAGGTGGTAGGTACAAAAAGACAAAGGGGAAACAATCCCTGCCCATAAGGACCTTACATTTTATACTCAGTAGCTGCTTTAAGAAGCAAGGAGGAAAGCAGATAAAGGAGAAAGAAGGAAAATGGAGTAATCTGGAGCAGTGTGCACCCATTCAAAAGTGGGGAAGTGAAATTTAAGCTGTCCCCCCAAACTGACATCTGCCAAACTTCTCTCTTCCTGTGCTCCCTTCTCATACCATCATATATCCAGAGCTGGAAAATACCTGCAAGGTCATCTAGCATCACAGCCTTCATTTTACAGATGGTAAGACTGAGTCCCGGAGGGAATTTGATGATTTGTTAATGGTTACAAAGGTAGTAAGTAGCAGAGCCAGGATTTGTCCCAGGGCTCTCTGCTCTCTGACTTAAAATCCAGTCCTCTTTCTCTTAATAGTTTTCCTATTTTTTTTTTTGAAGCTAATGGGGACCAGCAGGAACAAGGTTGTGGGGAACTGGATAAGAGGACCACCTCAAATACTCTTATTGCTAATAAATATTTATTACAAGGAGATACATATGTGAAATAAGAACAAGTAACCTATTCTCTTTAGATATCGGAACAATTTTTGAGCCAGAGATGCTCAGTGTCTAATTGTTCCATTTCATTATACTACTAACATGTGACAACTTGACTTTTGAAGGCAAAAGAGTAAAAACAAAACCTATTTTATCTAGTCTTTTTCATTTTCCCTTTCCCTTCCTTTCTGAAGCTGTGGCCTAGTGAATGGAAAGCTAGACTTGAGTGAGAAAGACCTGCATACAAAACTCACCTTAGGTACTAATTAGAGCATCCTGGGATTCAATTGACTTCCCTGAGTCTCAATGTCATTATCCCTATAAGGAAGGTGATAACATTGCCTGTCTCACAAGGTTAGTATAGTACCTGGCACATAGTAGGCACTGAATAAATGTTCATTGATTGGACATCAAATAACATCATATATTTTAAGGATTTTGCAAAATATAAAGAATTATATTCAACTAAAATCTGTAAATATAAGTTATTATTATTATTTGCATTGTTATATTGTATCATCAGAATGCTTTCTTCTTTTCAATACCTTCTTGAGAATCAGTGGGCAAACAACTTCAAATAATCCCAATTTACCCAAGAGTGATACATTTCCTAAGGGCATGCTCTAAAGATCCTAAGGGTGAAGAGAAGCTTAGAGGAATTTGGCTAATAGCTTTTCTGTTTAGCACCCATACTTAGGAAGGCAGCCAGAGCTCAGGGCTCTGCTCTAAGAGAGGAGAAATGTACTAAAGTCAATCCAAAAAGTGTATGGAAGGAAGGTTGAGAGTTGAATGGATACTTCAGACTGCTAAACATCTTTGAAGGGCTGTTCCTCAGGGTCTAAGTGCATAAAACCAATAACTACAACTTGGACTACCTTGCTCCATTTCAGGAAATGGGTGCGTAAGTGGATACTTGGTGTATGACAATCCAATATTTTAAAAAAAATTAAGACATTCCTAGAGAATTAGAGAATGTGAGAGCTGGAAGGAAACTTAAAAAGTATGGAGGCAAAACAAGTAGGGTCTGGGTATTTTCATTCGCTTTTCATAAGTGACTGTCACTTAGAAATAGCCTGCATTTCAGAATAAATTCATCATTCACATTCAGTTCCCTATATTTAGGGGACCCCCAGTCCACTCTTCTCACAACACTGAAGTTTACCATTATAGTTTGAAAGATATATACTGGATCCCACTGAAAATTCAAACCGTGGTGTTATGACTTTTATAACATATTTTTATCTTTACTGGTGTTTGTCCTTCTTGTCACTGCTACAAAAAAGGAGTATGATTTTGCAAGACTGTATTTTAGAACTGCTCACTCTTGTTATCTCTTCATGCATGGAACTTTATTATCTTGTACTTAGAAACAGTTTATAATCCAACATTACTGCTCTTGATATTTAATTCATCATTTTCTGCTATGATGACTAAAAATTGTTTGTAATCAGAGTTCCCTTAACTGGCACATTTTCTCTCTGATTCAATTTCTCCCTACTATGGCTTATAATATTAATAAACTTTTTTTTTACTGATTTGTCCCCTAAGCTTTAGATGGGTATTTATATTATTTCATTTTATATTAAAATTTTATATTAACTTAATTCTAATGCCTTTTATCAGTGTTTTCTTCTATGAAAAGATCATCTAGTCCAATTTGCTTACTTCACAGATGTCTCCGTATCCTCCTGGAAGGGTCTATAACTTGTCCAGATCCCACTGCTCAACACAGGAGAGTTGATACACACACACACACACACACACACACACACACACACACACACACACACACCCCACCATCACCACCCTCACTCCTGCTACAATTACACTCACCTCCCTCAGTTTTTATTGCTATTTGACTGTTAATTTTCATCCTCCTTTGCTGAATCATACTATATCTCCTAATACTAAGGATGAGTGTTTGCCAAAGCTTTCTCCTGAACCTCATTCTCTTCTCTGTCCCTATTCTTTCTCTTAGTTAACTTATTAGCTGTCCAGGGTTCAATTTTTACTTCTACAGAGATAATTCTAGTTACATAGATTGGGGAATCATCTGTACAGGCATAAAAATTGAATCTTGGACAGCTAATAAGTTAACCAAGGAAAGGGGTATGGACGGAGAAGAGAATAAGGTTTAGGACTCTGAAATTCAAGTTGTCCGTGGTTTACTGACAGTTATGCATTTCCGCTTGGATTTCTCATCAGCATATCAGACTCACAATGTATAAAACAGAACATTACCTTCTTCTCTAAACCCACTCATCTGTCAAACTGCAATTGCTATTGAGATCACCACTATCCATCTAGTTGCCCATGTTCCCATCTTTGACAATTCCTTCTCCCTCAATCCCATAGACAATTAGCAACTTTTGTTATTTCTGTCTTCACAACAAATCTCTCAGCTATCACCTTCTTTCTATATAGCTACTTCCCTAATGATCCTCAAGCCTTCATTACCTCTCACTAGACTATTTCAACAATCTCTTAATTGACCAACTTGCTTCCACTCTCTAAACTTTCTAATTCATCTTTCACACAGTTGCCAAATTAATATTCCTAAAACAGGTCTTTCAGTGTTACTTATCTGTCCCCAAACCTTCAATAGCTCCCTCTGACCTTTAGAATAAAAGGTAAATTCTGAAACCTGAAATTTAAATCCTTTCAAACTCTGCCTGGCTCCTACCTGAGTAGTTATATTGTTTTATTTTATTTTGAAGTTTTATATTAAAGTGAAATTAGAAGCTCTTATTCACTCTATGCCAAAATGGCTAATTTGTTGTTTCCTTACATTTACATTCCATCCTCTACCCTCTTGCTTTTGCAAAGCTGGCTAGAAGGTCTTCCCTTACCTCTTCTGCCTCTTAGAATCTCCAGGTTTATTTCAAAAAAGAATTTCCAGATAACTCCAGAATTTGGTGCTTTCTCCCTCCTCTGGTTATTTTGTTTTTACTTATTTGTGCATATTTTGTGTCCCTCACTTCACTTTCTAGTAAAATGCAAACTCTTTAAGGGTTGGTCTTTTTTGTTTTGTTTTTGTTCTTTTTCCTCATATATCTCAAACTCTTAGGGCAGTGTCTGGTATATAGTAGGCAATTAATTTTTGCCTAATTAAAATCATGATATGGTAGAGATTTAGTGAAGGATTCCTGAGAAGAGAGCACTCCAATGTGGTTTATGATAGCCAATTATTCAACAACAAACATCAAGATATCTGATCATATAATAATAATAATAATAATAAAGTTGTTTATTTAAGTGATGACCAGATTGATATTAGTAGTAAATAGATTAGGATCAGAGATCATACAATCTTAAAACAGTTTTGTTTTATTTTTTTGTCATTCAGGTCAATTGAATAAATACTTTCTGAGCTCCTATGACCTGCAATGCACTGGGGAGAGATACAAAGATAAGTAAGATACCATGGCCTCTGTGTCCTCGAGGTGTTTATAGCTTATTATATATATATATATATATATATACACACACATATATATGTGTGTGTGTGTATGTATTTATATGTATATATATATGCATATATATAATGAATAATATGGAAGTATATCAGAGAAGATGGTTAGTTTATAGTGGATATGATTATAATGAATCAAGAAACAAGAAAAAAGAGGAAAGGAAAAAATTAAAGAAAGAAAGAAAGAAAAGAAGGAAGGAAGAAAGAAAGAAACCTAGATATAATATCAGACAAATGAATTAGTTATAATTGTTGTGGAATTTAATTTCTGGAAGGGAAGTGACACTTTACAGCTATATGTTTTTAATGAGAAATGACTTGAGGTTGGATATAATAAGACCTAGATTTTAATTCTTCCCCTGCCACTAAAATTGTAGGATTTTTTAAGCAAATAAATTTCAGTAACTCAGTTTCTTCTTTTTTCCTTTTTTTTGTGAGGCAATTGGGGTTAAGTGACTTCCCCAAGGTCACACAGCTAGCCCATGTCAAGTATTTGGTCTGAGGCCGGATTTGAACTCAGGTCCTCCTGACTTCAGGGCCGGTGCTCTATCCACTGTGCCACATAGCTGCCCCTCAGTTTCCCAATCTATAAAGCAGGTATAATAATTTCTATTTTACCCTTACATGGTTATAAAGA
Organism: Vombatus ursinus; assembly: GCF_900497805.2. Classification (NCBI taxonomy): domain Eukaryota; kingdom Metazoa; phylum Chordata; class Mammalia; order Diprotodontia; family Vombatidae; genus Vombatus; species Vombatus ursinus. The sequence continues at coordinate 3,507,046 of NW_020954580.1, read as the reverse complement.
GAATAAATTGCAATTAACAGTGAAGAAGTGTAAAAATAAGTATGGAAGCATTACCCTGGTACATGTGGTTTGGCCTAATGGAATAAGCTGTGAGATTGGAGTCTAGAGACTTACGGGTTCTAATCTTGGCCTCCTGTATAAGACTTAGTGAAGTATCTTGACCTCTCTTGGCTTCATTTTGCCCCATCCATAAACTAAAAGAGTAGAATACATGAACTCTAGGGTCTTTACTATTTTGTTAAAAAACCATTGTTTTTAATTTTGTCAGTATTCAAACTCAAAGATTAAACTGACATTCATTTTTGGTCTTAAATATTCAAATTCTTTATAATCCATGATTTCTTGGAGAAGGTGTGCTTTCCAACAATGCAGTCCCCAACTCCAGCAAATGAAGTTGGTGAATTGTTAGGACTAAAAAAAGAATAATTCTCCAAAATCAAGGAGATTAGGTCTCAGACAATAGACAGTACAACATGCAGTACATTACTGAAACATATTCAAAGGCTGCTACACTCCATTGACATAGTTCTTTAGAACCAAAGTTTACCTTCATACTGTGACTATTGTTGTGTTGACATTGCTGTTGTTGTTTAGTTGTTTTCAGTCATATCTGATTCTACATGATCCTATTTGGGGTTTTATTGGCAAAAATACTGGAGGGTTTTGTCATTTCCTTCTCCAGCTCATTTTACAGATAAGGACACTGAGGCAAACAGGGTTAAGTGACTTGTCCAGGGTTACATAGCAAGTAAGTAAGCCAGATTTGAACTCAGGTCATCCTGAATCCAGGCCTGGTACTCTATCTGCTGCCCCACCTGACTGTCCCTATACCATGACTAGGCTTTGAAATAGGATCTTAGTGGAAGTTGGTTTTCTTTTTTTTATATTTTTTTTATTAATTTATTTTGATTTATCAATAGTCACTTCCATATGCTTTTGAGTTCAAAATTTTTCTCCCCCTTCCTCCCCACCACCCTCCCCAAGATGGCACACAATCTGATATAGGCTATACATTTACATCCTATTAAACATATTTTCACATTAGTGATGTTGTAAGTAAAAATTAAAACCAATGGGAGGAACCATCAGAAAGAGGAAAAAAAAAACTCAACAGAAGAAAAAAAATAACAATTCAACTTCCATAGTTCTTTCTTTGGATGTGGATAGCATTTTCCATCACAAGGCCTCTGGAGATGTCTTAGATCCTTGTATTGCTGGGAGGGGTCAAGTTTATCAATATTAGTCATCGCACAATGAGGCTGTTATTGTGTATAACGTTCTCTTGGTTCTGCTCACTTCACTCAGCATCAGATCATACAAGTCTTTCCAGGTTTTTTCTGAAGTCAGCCTGTTCATCATTTCTTATAGCACAATAGTATTCCATCACATTCATATACCACAACTTGTTCAGCCATTCCCCAATTGATGGGCATCCCTCAATTTCCAATTCTTTGGCACCACAAAAAGAGCCGCTATAAATATTTTTGTACATGGGGGTCCTTTTCACATTTGTATGATCTCTTTGGTATATAACTCTAGAAGTGATATTACTAGCTCTTTGGGCATAGCTCCAAATTGCTCTCCAAAATGGTTGGATCATTTCACAATTCCACCAACAATGCATTAGTGTTCTAATTTTCCCACATCTTCTCCAACATTTATCATTTTCCTGTTTTGTCATGTTGGCCAATCTGATAAGTGTGATGTGGTGCCTCAGAGTTGTTTTGATTTGCATTCTCTAATCAATAATGATTTAGAGCATTTTTTCATATGACTATAGATGGCTTTTAATTTCTTCATCTGAGAACTGTATGCTCATATCCTTTGACCATTTATCAATTGGGGAATGGCTTGTATTCTTATAAATTTGACTTAATTCTCTATATATTTTAGAAATGAGGCCCTTGTCAGAGAGACTGGTTGTAAAAAGTCTTTCCAAAATTTCTACCTTCTTCTAATCTTAGTTGCATTGGTTTTGTTTGTGCAAAAACTTTTCCAATTTAATGTAATCAAAGTTATCCATTTTGCTTTTCGCCATGTTCTCTATCCCCTGTTTGGTCATGAATTCTTCTGTTCTCCATAGATCTGATAGGTAAACTATTCCTTGCTCTCCCAGTTTGCTTATAGTATCAGCCTTTATATCTAAATCATGAACCCATTTTGATTTTATTTTGGTATATGGTGTGAGAATTTGGTCTATGCCTAGTTTCTGCCATCCTTTTTTCCAGTTTTCCCAGCAGTTTTTTTTTCAAAGAGTGGGTTCTTATCCCAGAAGCTGGGGTTTTTGGGTTTATCAAATAATAGATTACTATAGTCATTGACTACTATGTCTTGCATATTTAACTTATTCCACTGATCCACCACTCTATTTCTTAGACAGTATCAAGCAGTTTTGATGATTGCTGTTTTATAATACAATTTAAGATCTGGAATGGTTAGGTCACCTTCCCCTGCGTTTCTTTGATGTTCTCGACCTTTTGTTCTTCCAAATGAATCTTCTTATTATTTTTTCTAATTCTATAAAATAATGTTTTGGTAGTTTGATTGGTATGGCACTGAATAAGTAAATTAGATTAGGCAGAATTGTCAGCCTACCCTTGAGCAATTGATGTTTTTCCAATTATTTAGATCTGACTTTATTTGTGTGAAAAATGTTTTGTAATTGTGCTCATAGAGTTCATGGGTTTATTTCAGGAGGTAGACTCCTAAATATTATACAATGTCTACAATAAGTTTAAATGGAATTTCTCTTTTTATCTATTGCTGGTGGGCTTTGTTGATAATATATAGAAATGTCGATGATTTATGTGGGTTTATTTTATAGTCTGCAACTTTGCTAAAGTTGTTTATTATTTCAAGTAGTTTTTTGCTGGATTCTCTAGGATTCTCTAAGCATATCATCATGTCATCTGCAAAGAGTGACTTTCTTTGTTTCCTCTTTGCCTATTCTAATACCTTCAATTTCTTTTTCTTCTCTTATTGCTAAAGCTAGCGTTTCCAGTACAATATTAAATAACAGTGGTGATAGTGGACACCCTTGTTTCACCCCTGATCTTTATTAGAAGTGCTTCTAGCTTGTCCCCATTACAAATTATGCTTGCTGAAGGTTTTAGATAGATGGTATTTATTATTTTAAGGAAGATTCCCTTTATACCTATGATTTCTAGTGTTTTTAATAGGAATGGGTGTCTTATTTTGTCAAAAGCTTTTTCTCCATTTATTGAGATGATCATGTGGTTTCTGTTAGTTTTGGTGTTGATATTCTCAATTATGCTAATAGTTTTCCTAATATTGAACCAGTCCTACATTTCTGGCATAAATCATACCTGGGCATAGTGTATCATTTTTCTAATAAGTTGCTGTAATCTATTTGCTAATATTTTGTTTAAAATTTTTGCATCTATATTCATGAGAGAAATTGGTCTATAATTTTCTTTCTCTGTTTTGACTCTTCCTAGTTTAGGTATCAGCACCATATTTGTATCATAAAAAGAATTTGGGAAGACTCCTTGTTCACCTATTTTCCCAAATAGTCTACGTGGTATTGGAATTGTTCTTTAAATGTTTGATAGAATTAGCATGTAAATCTATCTGGCCCTGGAGATTTTTTCCTAGGGAGTTCATCAATGGCTTGTTCAATTTCTTTTTCTGAGATAGGGTTATTTAAGTATTTTATGTCCTCTTCTATTAATCTATTTATTATTTATATTTTTATAAACATGTATACATTTCACTGAGATTGTCAAATTTGTTGGCATATAGTTGGGCAAAATAGTTCCTAATTATTGTTTTAATTTCCTCTTCCTTGGTGGTAGCTTCACCCTTTTCATTCTTGATACTAGTAATTTGGTTTTCTTCTTTCTTTTTTTAATTAAATTAACTAAAGCTTATCTATTTTATTGTTTTTTTCATAAAATCAGCTCTTAGTTTTATTTATTCAATAGTTTTCTTATTTTCAATTTTATTAATTTTTTCCTTTGGTTTTCAATATTTGTAATTTGTTGTTTAATTGAGGATTTTCAATTTGTTCTTTTTCTAATTTTTTAGCTGTACACCCAATTCATTGACTTCCTCTTTTTCTATTTTATTTATGTAAGCATTTAGAGATATAAAACTTCCCTAAGAACTGTTTTCACTGCATCCCAATAAGTTTTGGTATATTGTCTCATTATTGTCATTCTCTTGAATGAAATTATTGTCTGTTTCTATGATGTTGTTTGACCCAATCATTTTTTAGGATTAGATTATTTAGTTTCCAAATATTTTTAGTCTATCTTTCCATGGCCCTTTATTACATATAATTTTTATTGCATCATGATCTGAAAATTTAATATTTCTGCCTTTCTTCATTGGATTGTGAGCTTTTTATGTACTAGCACATGGTCAATTTTTGTGTATGTGCCATGTGCCACTGAGAAAAAAGTATATTCTTTTCTATTCCCATTCAGTTTTCTCCAGAGGTCTATCATACCTAACTTTTCTAATGTTCTATTCACCTCCTTAACTTCTTTCTTGTTTATTTTGTGGTTAGATTTATCTAGTTCAGAAAGGGGGAGGTTGAAGTCCCCCACTAGTATAGTTTTGCTGTCTATTTCTTCCTGTAACTCCCTGAACTTCTCCTCTAAGAATCTGGATGCTATATCATTTGATATATATATGTTTAGTAATAATATTACTTCATTGTCTATGGTGCTTTCTTAGCAGGATGTAGTTTCCTTCCTTATCTCTTTTGATAAGATCTATTTTTGCTTCTGCTTTGTCTGATATCAGGATTGTTACACCTGCTTTTTTTTACTTCAGCTGAAATATAATATATTCTGCTCCAGACTTTTACCTTTATCCTGTATGTGTCATTCTTTTTCAAATGTGTTTCCTGTAAACAACATATTGTAGGATTATGGCTTTTAATCCATTCTGCTGTCTGCTTCTGTTTTATGGGAGAGTTCATCCCATTCATATTCACAGTTATGATTACTATCTGTGTTTTTTTCTCCATTCTTTCCCCCATCTGTTTATGCTTTTCTTTCTCCTTTCTCCTTCACCCCCTCACTACTGTTTTGCTTTTGACCACCACCTCCTTCAGTCCCTCATCCCTTCTATTAGCCCTTACTGCTTCTTCCCTTCCCTATATCCCCCCTCCCTTTTCTTTCCCCTTTTCCCTCCTACTGCCTATAGGGCAAGTTATATTTCTATACCTAACTGATGTTCTTCCCTTCTTGAGCCAAATCTGATGAAAGTAAGGTTCAAACAATGCTCATCCCCCTCCCTTCCTTCCCTCTGCTGTAATAGGTTTTTGTGTCTTTTCTTGTAATGTAATTTACCCTTGTCTGCCTCCTTCTTTCTTAGTACATTTTCTTAGATCAGACTAATCCACTTACTTGGATCCATTTAACCCACTTGATTAGATTTTTTTTTATCATTACCTCAAAGTCAACTTATATCCACCCCCTTTACTATACTCCTTTAACATGGTATAATAACAATACAGTTCTCAAGAGTTGCAAGTGTCATCTTCCCTTGTAGTGGTGTAAACAGTTTGCCCTTATTAACAACATATTGTATCTTTCTGTCCCATTTACCTTTTTATGTCTCTCTTGATTCTTGAACTTGAAGATCAAATTTTTTGTTGAGCTCTGGTCTTTTTATCAGGGAGGCTTGGAAGTCTCCTATTTCATTGAATATCCATCTCCTTTCCTGAAAGATCATGCTCATTTTTGCTGGGTAGTTGATCTTTGGCTGCAATCCAAGCTCCTTTGCCTTATGGAATGTCATGCTCCACGTCCTACGGTCTTTTATTGTAGGAGCTGCAAGGTCCTGTGTAATTCTGACTGTGGTCCCATGATATTTAAATTGTTTATTTCTGGTTGCTTGCAGTATTTTCTCTTTGATCTGGTAATTTTGGAATTTGGCTATTATATTCCTTGGCTTTTTCAATTTGGGATCTCTTTCAGGGAATGAGCAGTGGATTCTTTCTATGGTTATTTTGCCTTCTGGTTCTGGGACCTCAGGTCAGTTTTCCTTTATGATTTCCTGAAAGATATTGTCCAGGCTTTTTTTTTTTCATCATGATTTTCAGGTAGACCAATAATTTTTAAATTGTCTCTCCTGGATCAATTCTCCAGGTCAGTTGTTTTATCCACGAGGTATTTTACATTTTCATCTATTTTTTTATTTTTTTTGTTTCTGTTTGACTGATTCTTGCTCTCTCATAGAGTCATTACTTTCCATTTGTCCAATTCTAATTTTTAACAAATTGTTTTCTCCTGTTAGTTTTTGTACTTTCTTCTCCAGTTGGCCAATTTATTTTTAAGGGATTTATTTTCTTCAGTGTACTTTTTTTTCCCAGTTGGCCAATTGTATTTTTTAGGGACTTGTTTTCTTCAGTGAATTTTTTTTCTAATTGGCCAATTGCACTCTTTAAGGACTCCTCTACCTCTCTCATTTGACTTTTAAAATCCTTCTTGAGCTCTTCTAAGAAGGCTTTTTGGGCTTCAGACCAGTTTATATTCCCTTTTGATGTTGCAGATGTGGGTTTGTTGACACTGTTGTCCTCCTCAGAATTTCTGTCTTGATCTTCACTCTTCTCATAATATGAATCTATGGTACATTTCTTTTTACTCCTGGTGTTTCTTTATTCTCTGGCCTTTAAAGACATAAAGCTCCCCTGCTGGGGAGCAGAGGGCACTGACCCAAGCTTCTTGTGTTGGGAGCCTAGGTCTTGGTCACTGGCTTTGTGTACTGCGGCATCTTATGTTGGCAATTGGAGGCTGTAGGGTTCTGGCAGCTTACCTGGTGTTTGGCTGGAATCAGCAAGGCCAGAACTTTTGGCAATTCTAGGTTGCCTGCTTTTCCTTTCCTTTAGCTTTCTTCAGCTCCTTTTAGATGGGTGCTACAGGGTGTTTATCTGTCTGGGGCCCCTTGCTGTGCTGCCTCCCTTAGTTCTGCTGAGGCACTGGGAGACTCCTTTGCTGTAGAATGCTGAGGCACCTGGTGGTTTTCTGAGCTGGTACCCACCGGTTCCCTGCCCTCACTGAGCCACTGAGAGGTACAGCTGTTGGTGTTTGCCTGCTCTACCACCTGGGCTTCAGGATCTCCTCCTGGTTAGCCATTGGAGGCTATAGGGTTCTGACAGCTTACCTGGTGTTGGGCTGGAATCAGCAAGGCTGGAACTTTTGGGCAACTCTAGGTTGCTTTCTTCAGCTCCTTTCAGATGAATGCTGCAGGGTGTTTATCTGCCTGGGGCCCTTTGTAGTGCTGTTTCCCTTATTTTTGCTGAGGCACTGGGAAACTCATTTGTTGTAGAATGCTGAGGCACCAGAATCTCCTTCTGGTGTGCTAAAGTGGGTCTTTCCACTAGCTGGCTGGAGACTCCTGTTTCATACTGCTCCCTTTCCCCCAGGGTAAGGGGGGCCTTTCCCATTGATCCCTCTAGCTACCTGGGCTACTGCACTGCTGCACCCCTTCTTTCTTCTGGTTCAGCTGTTCTAGGGTTTTTCCTGAGGTGATTATTTTCTGGGTTTTCAGAGGTTGATAGGGGAGGGTGAAAGTGACTACCTTTTTACTCCACCATCTTGGCTCCTGGAAGTGAAAGTTGGAAGTTGGTTTTCAATAATGAAAAACTGAACAGGAGAATTAAGAAAAAAAAAACTATTTGTCACTAGGAATACCTCCTGAAAATGAATGTCAAATTTTGGGATAGAAGAAAGAGGAAGAAGAGGAGAAAGAAACTTAGATTTACAAAGCTCCTTAATATTTAGAGTATTTTTCTTACAATAACCCCATGAGTTAGTCCTAGAAGAGATCTTAGAGATATTCTGGATTTTATTTCACAGATAAAGAAATAGAGCTTCTCAGACATTGAGTGTCTTTCCCAAAACATATAGTTAGTTGAATAAACCTCACATAATGAATATGCAAAGAGAAAAAAAAAAAGTCAGAAAGACCCCATGTCTACCAAAATATTTATAACACTTTTTTTGTATATATAACTGGAAAAAATGAATAACCATCAACTGGGGAATGGTATATGATTATAAAGAAATATTATTACTCAAAAAAAATTGAGGAATTCATTAAGAAAAATGAGGAATGAAGAGAAACATGGGAAATTTACCTAAACTAATATAGGGTGTAATCAATAGAGCAAGGAAGACAACATACACAACAGCTATAGACATGTAAATGAACAGAACACTCCAAGGAAAATGGATAATAACTAACTACAATAACTAGTTTTGGTCCTGTAGAACAGATATGGAAATATGACTCTCCTATTTCATCAGAGAGACGGGAGAGTATAGTATCTCGATGATGCAAACACTGTCAAGTGAGTTCACAATTTTTCCCCCACTTGTTTTTCTTTATTACAAGACATGGTTCAGTTCTAGGGGTATAGGTACCATTTCCCACAAACTAATACATTGTAAAAACAAAAGATATTATTAAAATTTATTTTCAATATGAATTTGCAAGTACTTAAGTTACTGCAAATAAGAAGAAACTTATAACTTTTCTTTTTTTTCTTTACCATACATATGCATATGTGATTTGCCAAAAATGTCTAGTCATTACTGATTACTTAGGCTTTCATGTAGCTCCTGATGACAATAATTATGATGATCACTTCTAATTCAGAAGGATATCATGCTGTAAACCACTATAATTTTCCATTAATTATAGATATTGACCTTTTGACCAAACTGAACATTTTCTATCAGTTTAATTATTCTTTAAGAAGCCCAGTTATTTTGTCCACAATCAGAATGGATGACATCGGTCATGAACTTTTCCATGCCATGTAATAATAGATTGTCTGTAGACATAAACTGGGTTTTAGTTATTCTAATTCCTCCTACAGTAGCACATGAATCCTGAGGACAGAATCAATAGTCATCCTACCCAGGAACCATTTTAATGAGCCACAGGCAACTGGGCAAACTAGAACTCTGCCTTGTGTCCAGCCCAGATTTAAATCTAGTTTTACTCTTTTAACGCACCACATCCATTACATCATTCTGTTTATTCAACATGAATAGCAATGACAGGGGTCACTGACTGCTGCCATGGTAGGTGGATCAAGCACGAGTGCAAACGCTAAAACCATTGATCTTCATACGAATAATATCCTTTTCATAATACATCATTTTGCCACTCTCTCCTAGATAAAGGTCATTTGCTGGAAACAATTGTTGGAATTATCATTAACTAAAAATCAAAGCAGAGTTCATGCAGACTGGTGTTTTTGGTTTCCTGAGGCCCAGTTTATAATTACCTCCTATTATGTTACAATCTCTTATTTTAAAATATAAATTCTTTGAGAGTAGAGACTATGACCTCTTCCTCTTTTCCTCCCCAATTTGTTGTACATAGTAGGGGTATAGGATTTTTAGTTAGAAGGTCATCTGGTTCATAGAATTCATCTAGTCCAAACATGTCATTTTATGGTTGGGGAAATGGAGGCCAAAAGACATTAAATGGTTTGTCCAAGGTGACATTTGTAGTAATTGTCAAATATGAGAGATTAATCTAGGTTTCTTGATACCCAAACCAGCACTCTTTCTCATGTACTGCACTGAGTACTTAATACACATTGAATAAAATTGAATAATTTGAACTTAAGAGCCTTCTTTTTATTTAATCAGCTAGGTAAATGTGAGAGAAAAACCTAATTTTCAACTTGTATTTTCCATGTTGACTTTACACACTATCTAAATTCGTCAAAGAACTCACCACCCCATTCTTTTGCTGTGAGTTGAATAGATATGGCATCAAAGTGATCAAAATTGATTTTCCATCTCTGAACAAAGAAGACAAGCTTACTTGCAAGTTCCTCCTCCAGGAGGCCTGCTGAACTCCAGCTGGGCAGTTCAGGAAAAAAAAAATCTCCTCCCTCCTCATTTTTACAGGATATAATATTACACAGATCCTAGAAGAAAGTGAGACTTGGATAAAATGTATATTCATCTTTTATGGTTTGCTAGTAGTAGAAAACACAGGTATAATTTTTCCTGATCTACTCTTTCATCTACTGAGAATTTAAACCACATTAGAAATTTCCATTTTCAATTAAGCATCGTTCCCTATGCCCCTCTTCTACTGGCATAGGATTGAAGCAGGGAGGAGAAAAAGTGAGGAAGGAACAGACAAACGGAAAAGCTATTAGCAAAGTCTAGGATCTCAATATGTCTGGTTATTTCATAGTTTCAGTATCTAGCCCCCATTTTTGCTCCTTAGAGACTGCAGCCAAGTTGCATTTCTCCTTGCAATCCTGCTGTCTACTTTAGATTTGTAGTGAGGCCAGTTTCTTTTATTCTATTCACTGTGTAGTCATATATATTTACTGTGCTCCCGAGGATAACTCCTACTTGAAGCATTAAACTGCTGACTTACAGACTAGGGTCGCATTCAGGTCTGTGTTGTTTGTGCTTCAGAAAATACAAAAATATTTGGCCTTCTTGGTTTGTTTTCATTCGGTCCACTCAGCTCTTTTGCTGAAAGGTCAGTATACCTGTTTTCAAGTCAAAGTGGAAGCAACAAGCCTCAGTCACATCCTGGGGAAGCCCCTGCTGGCATCAGATTGAACATCGGCTCCAAGTCTAGAGAATGAAAGTTTGCTCCAAAGGAAATTTCATAAATTGGAAGACAAAGAGGGAGAAGGAGACATGGAGAGAGGAAGACAAAGAGAGAGTCAGACAGACAGAAAAATAGAAACAGAAACACAGAAAGAAAGAGAGATACAGAAGAATTATAAACAAAACCGAATATTCTCTTTCCTTGCATCTGCCTTTTGGAATCCCTTGGGGGTTCATAACCTGTGGTCTATGAACTTGTGTATATATATATATATACATATATATATATATGTATGTATATATATATACATATATACATCTATATGTATTTATAAATATATACATATAGATAGATAACTATTTCAATAAAACAGATTTCCTTTATAATTCTATGTATTTCATTTTATGCCTTTAAAAACATTATTCTGAGACCTTACAGACTTCACTGGCTTGCCAAAGGGGCCCACTGACATCAAAAAAGTTAAGAACCTATAGTTAGTTTCTTTTAAGAATCTTTTTTTTTGGTCTTGTGTCTGCCTCTTAGAATCCCTCCAGGTTCATAAACTGAGGCCCATGAGCTTTTTTTTTTTCTCTTAATATATTTTGATAACTCTTTCAATATAATTGCTTTCCTTTATAATCCTCTGTATTTTATTTTATGCTTTTAAAAACATTAAGTTTATAATTAATATATTATATATATGATACATAATAAAACATTCTTTTATAATCCACTGTATTTTTTTCTTGCTTTTAAAAACATTATTCTGAGAGAAGGCAGGGTGGGAGGGGAGGGGGGAAGAAAGTAGGGGGGAGTGATTAGCTTCACTAGCTTACCAAAGGGGATTTATTGACACCAAAAAGGGAACTTGCAATTCCCTTCAAGAGTCAGCTCAAAGTTCCCCTCTTAGAGAAGGAAGCTTTCCTGGATCCCACTCCCCTCACTTAATGCTCTCTATTTCTCACATTTAAATGTCTTTATTTTGACTTTGCAAATTTTTTTGTACTTGCTTATCTATATGCAGGCTGGCCTTTCATTCTCCTCACTCCTTCACAGAATTTAAGCTCCTACAGGGCAGGTATTGTTTCTCTTTGTCTCTCTGTCTCTCTCTCTGTCTCTGTCTCTCTCTGTCTCTTTCTGTCTCTTTGTCTCTCTGTCTCTCCCCTTCTCTGTCTCTGTCTCTCTTTCTCTCTTCTCTCTCTTTCTTCTCCCTTTACATTCCTAGTACCTAACAAAGTGCTTGATACAATGTGCTACTTCTTGAGTATCTGATTAATTGAATTGATGGTAGAGTGAGGGAAAAAAAGTACTTTGTAAATCTTAAAAAACATGAAAAGCATCATTTCCAGAACAAAAATTCCAACACAAATTTAATTTTAAAAAATCTAAAACATTGATAAGTTGCATCATCTTTGGGTACCTCATTATAAACTCCCAGGCTTGCCACTCCTTTCTGGATCTCACTCTGGTAAGTATCTATTTTATTATTATTTTTTATTGAAGAAATTTATTATTTATTGAATTATTATCAATTATTATTTATTAATTATTAATTAATCTGTTTAATATCTGTTGAGTTTGGGGGAATAAGGTTTTGACAAACAAAACAAAACAAAATAAAACAAGGATCTTGGTATCAATATGAAACAACTGAAACATTTTTAATAGTCATAGTAATACTAGAAACTGATGTTTTTATATTGTTTTAAGTTTTTCAATGTAATTAATATGTCATTTACTATACCTATTTTACATATGAAGTAACTGAAGTAGAGAAATAGTAAATTACTTTCTCGTGGTTACAGAGGTAGTATGTATCAGAGGCTGTATTGGAACCTAGATCTTCCTAACTCTAGGCCCAGAATTTAAACATTAGGTGAACAGTGGTTAGAACAGTGGACCTGGAATCAGGAAAAAATTGAGTTCAAATTCAGCCTCAGAAACTTAATAGGTGTGTGATCCTGGGCAACTCCCTTAACTTCTGCCTTAATGTCCCTATCTAGAAAATGGGAATAATAATAGCATGTACCTCCCAGGGTTGTTGAGGATAAAATGCAATAATATTTGTAATGTGCTTTGCTAACTTTAAAGAACTATATAAAGGCTAGCATAGTTGTTGTTGCTGTTGTTATTATTATTAATATTATTCAAATAAATGCTCATATGCACTTCTGCTTAACTATTGAGGAAAACAAAAGTATGCAGCTGACTACAGGTAAAATAGAAAATGACAATCAGTCCAATAAAGTCCCCTACTAACCTGGAGGCCTCGTATGAGGCCAGGTTGTTGAAATATGCCTTGGTAGAATAGTCCATGACATAAGCATAGTCAGTCAGATGATGTAATGGATAGGTGCTGGACTTGGGGTAGTGAAGACTGAAGTAAATATCCTGCATCAGACATTTATTAGCTGTGTAACCTGGGGAAGTCATTTAATCTCCATTATCCTCAGTTTCTTTATTTGTAAAATGGGAATCGTGACATCTATTCCTAGGGTTGATGTGAGGATAGAATATGTTAACATATGCAAAGAGTTTCACAAAACTTAAAATGTTACATACATGTTGGCTATTATTGCTATAAGCCAGATGCATTTCTGCTCAATTTCAGATTCAAGGTTGATTTATTTAATCACTCTTTTATCTTTTTTTATTTTATTTTAATTTGTAAGCAGTTGGGGTTAAGTGACTTGCCTAGGGTCACACAGATAGTTAGCGTCAAGTGTTTGGTCTGAGGCCAAATTTGAACTCAGGTCCTCCTGACTCCAGGGCTGTTGCTCTATCCACTGTGCCACCTATCACTCTTTTATCAAGGTTGTACTGTGTAAGAGGCACTGTGCTCAGCCCCTTAGGGAAGGGGGGGATAGACAGATGAATAAGATAACTCAAGGACTTCTTAAGCTAGTAGGCTAATTGGTTTGGGAGTCAGCACCCAATAAATTCATGCCATCTCCAGGCATTTGGGGGGAGGAAAGGTAACTTGGTAGAAGAATATTGACCTGGCATTCAGGAGACATGAGTTCCAGTCCCAGCAACATTAACTACCAAGTATTTTGACTCTGAACACATCACTTACACTGAGAAAGCTTCAATTGCTTCATTCTGAAAATGAAAGGATTGTAGAATGTGATCTCTAAAGCTGCTCCCAAAACTGACTTTCTATGGCTCAGTGTTCTAAAGGAGAAACCTGGGGATCTCTTCCTAATTGTGTTCCACTTAGCTGCAACTTTCAGGTCCGGGAGTGCTCAGCAATTATGGTGGAATGGTCTGCATTAGGAGGTCTGAAAACATTTTAAACAAGACAAGGGCAACAGAGGAGAGGAAAGAGCACTGAATTTAGAGTCAGATCTGGCTTCTGATCCCAGTTTTGTATCTTTCAATTTGTAGGACTTCAAGAAGTCATTTTGACTTTTTAGGCTTCTAACTTTCCTCATTTGTGAAAAGAGGGGTTGGGACTAAATGCTCTCTAAGGTCCTTTTTTAGCTTTAAAATTTTATGATATTGTGATTTGTTTTGAGAGTTCAGGTTGTGTTAAACTCATCCTAGACCTGCACCAGTTTGTCTTGGAGCTGGGTGTGTATTCTGAGACTGGGAGTGGCTTTGTCTGATTGAAGGATTTTCAAGTAGGTGGATTCCCTTCCCTAAATACTGTATTTCCAATTGTTCTTAGGATTGAGAGGCAGAAGCTACCTCAGCCATTCCCCATCAATGAGCATTCTCTCAATTTCAAATTCTTTGTCATCACAAAAAGACCTGCAATAAATATTTTTGCATATATAAGTCCTTTCCCTTTTTCTTTGATCCCTTTGGGTACAGACCAAGTAGTGATATGACTGGGTCAAAAGGCTTTTTATAGTCCTTTGAGCTTAATATAAATTGTTCTCCAGAATGGTTGGACCAGATCACTGCTCCACCAGCTGCTCATTAGACTGTCTCCCTGCCTTTCCCCTCTAGCATTTATCATTTCTGATAGGTGTGAGGTGGTATCTTTAAATATGATATCTAGGTCCTTTCTTTTATCATGGCTTTCAGGTAGTTCAATAATTCTCAAATTATCTCTCCTCAATCTATTTTCTAGTTTAGTTTTTTTTTCCAATGAAACATTTGACATTTTTTCCTTTTTTTTTTAATTGACTTTGTTTCATTGTTTCTTCAGTATTTTTGTGGCTCTTTCATTTAGCTGCTAATTCTTTTTTAATAATTTTCTTGCACAATTCTCATTTTTTTCTCAATTTTTCCTCTATTACTCATATTCCTTTCTTTAACTCTTCCAGGAATTTTTGTTGGGTTTGGGTCCAATTAGCATTTTTCTTTAAGGCTCTTTTTTGTAGCTGTTTTCTCATTGTTTTCTTCTTCCAACTATCTTGGTCTTCTCTGACATCATAGTAGCTTTTTATGGTCAGATTATTTGTTGTTGTTGTTCAATCACTTTTTAGCTTATTTCTTGATTTTAAACTTTATGTTAAAATTGAGTTCTGCTCATTTGGGAGTGAGGAGGCACTGTCTCAAGTTTCAGACTTTTTCATGCGGTTGTTTTCAGAGCTAGTTCTGGGATTCTTCATGTTTTTGGTGCTTTCAAGGTGATATGATCCTGGGAGAGATGTGTAAGGTCACTGTTCTTCTGATCAGCACTCTGGTCTTTACCCAACAACAGTTCTTCTTCTATGGTAGCCACAAGTGCTAGTGCTCTCCTTTGCCTTGGAACTGTAACCAAAACCCTTCCTCCCTTATGACTGACCACCAACACTCCTCTCTGCCTTGGAACTCTGACCCCCAGCTGTGTATGAGCAATAGATTTGCCAATCATTGCCAGGAAAGAGTCTCCATAATCTCTTTCTGACCAGCTGTACATCCCCTTACCATCTCTGGGCTGAGCGCTCCCAAAGCTGCTGCTGCTGCCACTGTTCCTTTGATGACTATGTAGGCTTTGGATAAACCTTAACTCTGGTGTCATAGATTTTTCCTGCTGACCGCTTGTTTTCATAGACTGGAAACATGTATCACCTTGACTATTTATTGGCTCTGCCTCTTCAAAATTTGATTTGAGACATTATTTTAAAGTTATTTTATGTTGGGAATGTTGGGAGAATTCAGCTGGGTGGCTGCCCCTAATCTGCTATCTTGGCTCTGCCCCAGGCAATGTTTGCTGAATATCCCATTTACACTACTCAGTATTCCAGATATTGTAGGTAGAAGGTGTAGAAGGTCCACAACCAGATTAAAACATAATTGGAAAATGTTTAAAAAATAAATAAAAATACAATAGAACATAGATATTTGCTTTGTAGTTTTCAAAGTCAACATGTCAAGGAATCATTTCTATTTGAATATGACACTACTGTTATAGAGGATAAACAACCATTCATTATTCAAAATGAATTTGGTAATCAACTACATTGTGTTATGTACTAGAGGTACATAGACAAAAATTAAACAGTCCATGCTTCACAAAACTTGTGTTGAGAGACAGGGATTATAAGGGACACAACATGCATGTGTGTGTGTGTGTGTGTGTGTGTGTGTGT
>NW_020954580.1:3457106-3490939 GCF_900497805.2 Vombatus ursinus | reverse complement strand
TGTGTGTGTGTGTGTGTGTGTGTGTGTGTGTATAGAAGGCATCAAAAACTGAGGTGATGAGGATGAGCCTCATTCATGGAGAAAGTAGCTCTTGAGCTGAATCTTGAAATAAGCTAAGGATTCTAAAGAGGTTGAGTTTGTAAAGAGAGAGTCCATTCTAGGCATGGAATTTAGATAAGTGAAGGAATGTCATTTATGAGGGAGATGAAGTAAGACAGTTCATCTATGGATTATATTTAATAATGTGAATTCAGTCTAGAAAGGCATGCCTCCATATTAGGGGAACTGGGCATGCCCAACCCAGCCCAGGTTACACATATACATACTATATATGTGTGTGTGTGTGTGTGTGTGTATGTGTGTGTACAAATATGTAATTAATATCTTTGCACATATTATATGTATAATATATATATACACATTGTCCTATTTGCTGGTATATATTTTATTTATACATGGTGATGATTATGATGATGATGATGATGATGATGATGATGATGATGATGATGATGATGACGATAAAGTCTGGAAAGTCATAAACAGACCCAAGAAGAGAATGAAATAAATGAATAAAATGCACATTCATTCATTTGGTTTTAAAGCCCTTAAAAATCTGGGTCCAGCCTGCCTTTCCAGCCTTATTCCACGTCACTCCCTTTCAGACACCCTACATTTTAGCCAAACTGGTCTACTTACTGTTCCCTCAATGTGATGTCTCATCTCTTCTTTCTATGCCTTTATATTTTGTGCCTCCATCCCTGGAAGACGCTCTCTGCTCATCTTCACCTGTTAGAATCCCTCATTTTCTGTAAGACTCAGCTCCAAAATCACATTCTACCTGAGGCTTATCCCAATTCCTCTATGTTCTACCTGACATATCATAAACCCTTAAAAAATGCTTGTTGAATGAATAAATGAGCAGTACCAACCTGGTCTATTTTACTAATACCTCATAGGACCAGAAAAAGGAAGATCTGTTCATCAAATGAGACAAAAGTCACTTTTATTCTGTGGTTTTTACCTTCACTATCTAGCGCTGTCCTCATCCATTTATTTAGATTACAAAGAATAGAAACCTAAGAGTAGGACATTTCTCAGAGATGCCTATCATTCATTTCTCCAGCTCCCCAGCATGATACTGTTATCTTCCTCTAACTGCAGACTTTTTTTTATTCTTTCTCGGCTAAAGTGCAACTGTTCCTTTGGCCTCCGTAACTGCAAGAGGAATATCTTTCCATAAACATTTCCCATTGCCAGTACCACAGGAAATGTAAATGTGGCATAAGGTGTCTGTATCCCTACCTAATTGGTGGTAAAAAGATGTAACAGCTTCAGTCCATGATGATAATGACTCCAATAGTTATTTCCCAAGAAAGGGCAGTCTCCTCTGGTTACCACACTGAGAATGGCTCAGCTGATTATCCTGTCACTAGGAGAATTAAAAAAGATACCATTTACATTCCCCTGGATGAAGGTGAATAGAAAGGCCTATTCTGCAGAGAGAAAGCATCTCTTCTATGGGTAATAAATCAATATGTAAAGTGAAATCTTATAGCAGGGGAGATGGAATTGTTATGACAGGATAACTAACAATCCAGATGTATCCAAGCTGCTTGGCTTTATTAGGAATAATGACTGACATTTATATAGTTTTAAGGTTTGAAAAGTACATTACATGCATTATCTCATTTGAGCCTTATGACCACCCTATGATATGAGTGTTATTATCATATCTACTTTTTTATGAATGAGAAAATTGAAGATGAGGGAGGTTAAGGGATTTGCCCAGGGTAAAACAGTCATTAAGTGTTAGAGTTGGGATTTGAGCCTGGGTTCCTGCCTCCAAGTCCAGCACTCTATCTATTATGCTATACTTTGTAATTTTATGTGTGGCACAGCTTCTATGCTACTCCCCAATCTGCACTTTCACTCAGACGTTGGGGCTGTAGAGAGAGGCTTTTATTACCACAGGCTCTAGGACACCCTCTGGGTGTGGGATCCTACTAATAAAACTTATCAATCTCCATAAATGAATGTGTCTCCCATTAACAGTTGGCAAGTAGAAACAATCAAGTCCAAGCAAAGATATTTATTAAGGTGTCATAGAAAGAATAGTAGCTAATAAGCCTTTTTTTCTTGATAAGCTTTGCATGCACTGTCTCACAAACATACAATGGAAAGAACGGTCATTAGTTTGTTGTACAATGGTAGTAAGGAAGACATAGAGGGAATATGTATTCAAGACAACTGACTCCTCTGGTTCTGCTGGACTTCAAAGTCCTTTCTCCCTCATGGCATTCTCATGGTGCTCCACAGTGGTCCCAGTATCTCTGCTGGAAAAGTTGATCAGCTGGATTCCTTGGATCTGCACATCTTCACAGGTCAGTTTGATTGTTCCAGAGTTCTTTATGCCTTGAATTCACAGTCAACTCTCTTCTCTGCTGCCAGAAATCCTACTCCTTAAAGCTGCTTCCTGCTTTCAGTCTTTCTTTCTCTGTGTTCATGTGACTCCTGTAGAGTGTATGTATCTGTTTCCTGCTAGATACATTGACTCCTACTGTATGGGTACTCCAATAAAAATCATGAGGCCAATGGGCAGTGGGAGAGGAGAGAGAAAATCCTCTCTTCCAACCTGTAGCATAAGCACATGAATTATACTCCAAAAAGTTATTTTTAACTTGGACTAACTCAGAGCGGATGAACTCAAACATTTAAAAGTCATCAGGGATGTGGACAATCTTTATTTAACCAATGACTTTAACCCCTTATAATACAAAGATCATAACATGAGGACAGGGGTAGGGATATCATCTGCTCCTTTTATTCTATCCAGGAGAAACTTGTGTAAACTTCATAAAAGGATAGCATGGTGTGAACACTTCTTTGCACGTAGTTAACATTATTACTTCATTATCTCTATTATCTTCTCCTTGATTTCTGTGACATCAACTGTATAGGGAAGGGACATCAAAAGATCAGACTACAATTACTTTTCTTCTTACATATAGAAAGAAGTAAAAGCCTAAATCATTAGGCAAGTTTTTCTGCCTATGGTGACTACAAGAATGACTGAAATCTAACTCTGAGATTACATAGGTAACAACTAGATGAAAAATACTAACAATTCAATAAGTATTTATCAAGAAATTATGTTATAGGCATTATGGACTTTTTGGTAGTCTCTTTCCTCTAAGTCCTCAAGGAGTTTACATTCTACTGATCAAAAATCAAGTACAAAACCAATCCATCCAGAGGCTAGAGACATTACTGACACAGAATTACATTATTCACATGACCTGGCCAATTGATTATATAAGAGCTGGTTGTTATTAAAGGTATCAAAACAAAGCAAAGCAAAATATTAGAAAAAGAGAACAAAGGAAGAGTTGAGTAGGATTTTTTTTAATTACCTTCAAATGGAGAATGTCTCATTGGCAACACTCCAACCACAAATCTTTGTATGTATTTGTTTCACTTTGCGTATGATCCACTAACATTTTATGTAAAACAGATGGGTAAACTTAAAGACTGTTTTCAATGTGGCATGGAGAACTCCTTTGAATAGAGAAGGGAAATGGGTATG
The DNA here is from genome assembly GCF_900497805.2 of Vombatus ursinus. Lineage (NCBI taxonomy): Eukaryota > Metazoa > Chordata > Mammalia > Diprotodontia > Vombatidae > Vombatus > Vombatus ursinus. The sequence goes on along the minus strand of NW_020954580.1, from coordinate 3,487,356 downwards.
TTTCCATTGTGTCCAATATTTTCATTTGCCTTCAATGCCTTCAGTGTATACCAGAGATTTCGTAATTCTTATGGGTTTTCTGTGTTTCACTAGATACTGTAACCATAAAGAGATCCAATAAGGAAACTCTTAGAAGTTGGTTAAAGACTTTTAAAGGCAATAAAATTTCAAAACCATTAAAGGAGGAACATGTTTAAAATGTTTTAATCCAATCTGTTACACCTCTACTTTTTCACAGGTTTTTAATTTTGTGGCAAAAAATATACTCTGGCCTGAAACTTGACATTCAGGTTACCAGCCTAGAAAAGACATTTTTCTTTGGGAAGGGGGTGGGTTTAACAATTTAAATAGTCTGTCAGACTCTCTGTCCTTTATTCTTTAGCCAAAGACATCTGGTAATTTTAGAATGTTTTATATTCTTTCAGTGCCATACAAGAAGAAGTTTATATGCTCTGGCAGGCTACATTCTGTGATAAATCTGGGTGAATTTACATTACATCTCAGAACACCCTAATGAAGGAAGCTTGTTTACAAAGACTAAAAAGGTCCTTAGAATTAAGGTACTGTAGAAATGCAAACGATGATAATATAAATCACATCGTTTAAAAATTATTTCAGGTTTTAAGATTTAATGCAAGTATCTTTGGGTTCAGTTCACAGGGTTCTTGGGCCAGTAAGACTGATGGCTTCATTTGCTTTAAACTCATGGATTAAAGGTGAAATGCCAAAGAAAACTGAAGAATATTATCCAATTTCATGATGCTATCATTTTCTGTGATTTCATTATACAATTAAGCACATTTCATTTGCTAATAAAGAAAAAAAATTAAAAAAAAAAACAAGCTGTGAACATATGCAGAAAGCCAGAAATGAAGACTGGTGATGTCAGTGCCTTTGCCAAGAATGCCAAGTCATGAATATTCGGACTGTTTCTATATGGGGGTTGAACAAAAAATCAGAGGTTCTGAACCTGAGGTTGGTGAACTTGTTCCTTTTACAAATATGTATTTTGAAAACTATTTCAATATATTTGATTTTCCTTATAGTCCTATGCATTTTATTTTCTGCATTTATATCCATTATTCTGAGAAAGGGCCCAGAGGAACCAATGTCACAAAGGAAGTTATTGGATTCTTGGTCTAGCTGACCTCTGAGATACCTTGCAGCCTTAACATTTTATGACCCTGGGATCATCCCTGTAGTAACATTCTATAAAGCCATGATCCAGCTGGGGCTATGATATAGCAAAAGCATTCAGGCCATCTGTTCACAATGATGTTGATATGCCATTGTCAAATCAACCCTGCTAGGATATTACCAGTTCTTTAGCAAGTCAGGAGCATATTCTGCTGAGAGAGTTTACCATGCTATGGGCTATCTTTCTGGCTACATAAAGATATAGAATTAATGTTTCAAGGAAAAAAATAATTTGATTCAAGTCCCATAAATGTTGGGTTATATTTCCAGGGCAGGTATGTGAACCTAGTTTGATCTAAAGCTGGCCAAGCATTTTTTGTTTGTTCAAATTTTAGTGCTAGTCTCTCAAGAAGGCTTTTAAGTACATATTGTTGACCTTTTTTTTTTAAACAATTCAGAGTAATGAAAAAAGGAAGACGCTCCCCCTCTCCTGTGGAATTAGTCCATGTGAGTTAAAACCCAGATATACTCTTATCATCTTCCTGCCTATTAGTTGGTAGTACTTTAAGTATGAGAACAGGGCTCTTTGGAATGGGTGAGGGAATTAAGGGTAGTAGGGAGGATGACTGGCCTGCAGAAATGGGACAAATTGCCAAAGCAGGAGCTGCCTTCTTTGGGGCTATACTGTGTCTCCCTTCTCCATAGAGAAAATCTAGTCACTTCATTTATTCCTAACTCTTCCAAATTTAATGTAGCTCCAGGTTTTGAAATAATTTCCAACATCATGTTATGAATTTCATAAAAACCTGTGTTATAAGGAGCCAGACAAGCTGTCTGGATTGGAACATAATATTAAATGGAAGGATAAGGATGGGGAATGGGAAAGCTTTTGCAACAAGACTGCTGGAAAAGGACATTATTCTAGGACTTGAAAATGAAATTAGCCATGGCATAGAGGACAAGTTGTGTTAGCCTTCTCTTTTTGTTGTGTTCTTGGGTTCTCTTTCCTTTGTTGGTGTATATGTGTGGGGGGGTGTAGGTGTGCATGTGTGTGATTCTCAGTAATTGGGTTTGGATTTTCATCATGTTTATTCTATCCTTACTTTTTTTCTTTTGAGTCCAATACCTAGGACTAAAACTATTAATCGGGTAATAATATGTCAAGCCACTACATATCCAAAGTCTAATTACATATAAAAGTATAGGATTATAGCAATTGATGGATTACAGAAAATGCAGGGTAAGTGGAGAGTATGGTATAGTTATAGACATACAAGTGAAAGGTTATTGGTTTTAACCTCCTCTCCACTCCACTCTTGTAAAAGTCTAGCGGATTTCCATGGCTAATGGTCATTTTCAAAAGTCTGAAGGAATTTTCTCACCCCCAACTCCAGTGAGCACACTGGTCTTGGTGAGTAGTCACTAAGACAGAAACAAAGCAATTAAAAAGGCAGATTTGTTACAATGATTTTAGCTTGTTTGGATAGTTGAATGGATGTATCTGTAGGTCTGACTTATAGAAGAGGTGATTTACTCCTGGATTGTTAGCTACTAAAAAAAAAATGAATTTTGACCACACCTATATGTAGAAGAAGATATATAGTGGTGACCGTTCAGGAGAGAACTAGCAGATCAAAGTAAGAAAGAACTAAGCTGACCTACAAATAATACAATAGGGGGAAAAAAAGAACATGGGAAGCCTTGCATGAAATAATGAAGAACAAAATGAGCAGAATCAAAAGAACATTGTATACAGTAACAGAAATATTGTTTTAAGAATGACTTTGAGTGAATAAGTCATTTTGACTACTATAAATACCCAGCTGAACTATGAAAGATGTATGAAGAAAGACACTACCTGTATCCAGATAAAGAACTGGTAAATAGAAGTATATATAGAATATTTTTACATATGTGCATATATAAACATATATATGTATATATGTATGTGTGTATGTGTATGTCTATATCTATCTATCTATCTATCTATCTTCCTATTTGTGTCTAATGATAGCCATCTCTAGGGTAGGGGGAGAAGGAAGAAAAAAAGTTAAAAAAAGAAATTTACATGATAATTTATTATATATTTAAAAGGAATAGCAAGTTATACATAATAGATTTGCAGTTTCATGGGCAATCATTTTTCTCTTATACTATGTTATGGAAATGCTTATTTTATTCCATAAATTAAACATAAATAAATATATTTTAAATAAAAAAATAACAAATAATACACTAGGCAAGACGGATGAAAGAGACAGACCAGGAGCTCACACCTAAGTATAAAAAAATAGCCCAATGGATAACATCATAAGACCAGTAGGTCTGACATTAGGAACTCTTCAGAGAAGTAGCAAGCAGAAATTTTATAGGCAGAGAGATGTCCCATGCAGCCCTATGTGACATGTCAAAGCTAAATGTGTTTCTACTTCCATATGTGTTCTGTGGCCAAGCATGCTCTCTAGATGTTTTCTTGTCCCCATGTGTTCTATTTGACTGAATACATTCCCCTTCACATATCCTCTCTTTTACTGGTGCCATGGGAGCCTGTGGAAGAATGTGTTCCAGTGAAAATCAGGGTTATTCCTTCTGTATAATTAAATACTTTTTGCTTTGAATCAATGTGCCTCTGCTTTAGTCTATAGAAGTTCATGAGCTGTAGTTTTGAGGAGATTATGACACAAAATGCAACTTAAATTCTGGTATAGCTTCCAAGGATTAATGGTTGAAGGGATATAACCTATAAGTATCTACTTGAATACCATCAAGCAAGTCAATTAAAAGCTTTCCCTCCCTAAATCAGAATTCCATTATACATACACATTTTATATATATATATATGTATATATATATATTTCTCTAATAGAGACTATCTGAGAAAAAGGACCATGTCCCTTGAGTTTTCATGATTTAAGGATGACTGTGATGGAGATTCTTGGCTCTTCAGTATCTGTAGGACTTTGAGTCTGTATTGTAGGGTGATGGAATCAAGAGGGCAGCAGAGATTGCCAGGAGGAAGAAGGAGATACTATGCCATGTGACAGAGAAACCAAAAGGCCCCAATTCATGAATTAAAAAAAAAAGGAACCAAGCCACATATGGACTGGGCAATCAGGCAGCAGCCCAAGCTAAGAGCAAGTAAGCCAAGAGAGTCAATAAAATTGCCAGTGTCTGCCACTGTCATGGAGAGACTCCAGCCAGGGAGTGAAGCCACCATTGCAAATTATGAGTAGTAAATATTCAAAGCTTCCAGCACTTTGCCCTGTTTTCCGAAGTTTGCAAACAGAGTGCTAGGAAGAGGGGTGCTTGCCTTCTTGCCTACTCTTGGGAAAAGAAAGGTGGAAAGATATGTGTTTATAGAAGGGATACTGATGATGTTTCAATTACTTTATAATTCCATTCCTTTTCCAATCAAATGCCTTCACTTATTCCATGCTGTTGCTTGCCTGGATTTTGTTAGCAAAGTATAACTGAATATCTAGATGAGATGACTTGAAAAATTCCTAGGTTTTGATTAGGATGGGAATTCAAAGGAGATTAAAAAATTAATAGTAGGTACCAACAAATTTTCCCAACACATGTGACCTTAAACCCATGAAGAAACTAAACACTTAGGGTTTCTCTTATCATTCTTCTGAGTTCAGTTCCTTCTCAAATATTCTGCAAAGCTCCTTGCCTAATTACTTCTCTTCTTTAACTCTTTCTTCTCAACTCTTAACTGGGCCCATATTGAATCCTCTCTGTAGATTGTAGGTTGCCTGAGGGCAGGACTGTTTAATTTTCATTTTCTTTCTAATTCCAGCACCTTGCATGACATCTTGCAAATAGTAGGTGCTTAAGGGAATGACATTTGTTTAAGGCAACCTAAGGATCACAGTATGATGGTATGTTCCATCAAGTCTAGCAGAATTTACTCAGTATTTACTCTGTGTCAGGCACTCTGCTGGGAACTGGGATTATAACAAAAAGCAAAAATAGCATCCACCCTCAAGGAGCTCACATTCTAATGGGGGAGACACAATATGTAAATAACTGAGTATATGCAGGATATATACCACATCCATGTAATCTCAGTGTCTCAGTAAAATGTATATAATGTAGCTCAGTAAAAAAATCTCAGAATATAATCTCAGTGCAAAGGGCAAATGGAGAAGGGGTAAAGTGTCAGGAGAGACTTCTTCCAGAAATTGAGGTTTGAGCTAAATTTTGAGGAAAGAAAAACTAAGAGGTGGAAGTGAAGGAATGCATTTCAAGAATGGAAGATAACCAATGCAAAGGCTCAGAATTGAATGAGGGGGGGCCATGTGCAAAGCTAAATGTGTTTCATTTCCACATGTGTTCTGTGGCCAAGCATGTTCCCTAGATGTTTTCTTGTTCCCATGTGTTCTATTGCAAGTTGGGCAGTATAACTGAATTGTACAATGTGCATTTTGGAGTATGTTAGAGGAGATTTACAAAGACTAGAAAGGTAGAAAGGGACCAGGTTCTGAAGGTGAGATTTGAGCTCAGATCATCTGACTTCAGTTCAATGCTCTTTCTACTGTGTTTTTGGCTAAATCAAATCTGACACGGAAGATTCTTAGCAAGAATAGGATTCTTCACCCTGTCCCCTACTGAATATCTTTTCATGTCTTTTTAAAATTTATTTTTATTTTATTTTTAATTTATGAAATAAAACAGGCATTTCTATAACATAGTAGAATTTAAAAAAAGATGGTTGCACATGAAACTGCAATTCTATTATGCACAACTTGCTATTCCTTTTAAATATATAAAGCAATCATGTAAATTTCTTTTTTTCCCTTTTTTTCTTTCCCTACCCTAGAGATGGCTACTAATATGTACATATGTGTAAAATCATCCTACACATAATTTTATCTATATCTTTTCATGTCTTCAAAGCATGAAACAACCTAATTCAATCTTATTTCTAGGACTTCTTTGAACTACATCATTTTAGCTCACTTGCTATTATTTATACTTCACACATTTAGTCCAATGCAGTTGTGTTATTACAAAAGATCCTTAAAAAAGGATCAACTTCAATTTACATCTCATCATTTGTACTTTAATATAATTCCCTATTACTTTAGTTATACTAGACATATTTTTTCAAAAGAAACCCTTATAAAGGTACAAAATGCAAGTAGAAAGAGGTTTTCATGTCTGATACTCCATCCCTGAAAAATAAACACCTTTCCTAGGTAATGTGGGGATGGAAAAGAAGAATCAGCCAGGGGAGAGGTGAAATTGGAGAAGAATTATGCAAATAATCCCTGTATTAGTAAAAATGAACTTATACAATTTAAAACTATGATAATAAAGCAAAAACAAATTAGTCTTATACCTCAAACCTTAAATGAGATAAGTCAAAGCAATTTGCTTTGTGAAAAGAAAAAATCAGCTTCTACTGAACAAGGATTATATGGCAGACCAATTCTGTTGAAATGCTTAGAAATACTTAGATAAAAACATCATTAGCTTATGGATTTACACATGGAAGGGAAGATAGAATTCAATTAATTTAACCCCTTCCTTTGAAAGATGAGTACCTGAGACTCAGAGTGGTTAAGGCACTTACCTATGGTTGTACAGGTAGTAAGTGACCAAGCTAAGATTGGTCCCAATATCCTCCAGCCCCAAATCTAATCTTTATGACTTTTTTGGTGCTTTTGTGGCATCATCCTGGATTCAATTTATCTTCATGCTTCAAAGAACACTAATTCGGAAGTGCTCCAAATGATAAGAATGATAAGATATCATTTTATATATATATATATATATGTACCATGGGAACATATATATCTATATCTATATATATATATATGTATGTATGTATATATCATTGTGCAGTCCAGCTGTTGATGAGCTTCTTTGAACTTAGCTAGACTGCTCATCCCTGGGCCTGAGCTAGAAGACAAACTTGCAGAATCTTCCAGAGTGTGTCTACTGTTGGTGCTATCTTGAGACCCCAGAGTCAACTCTGGCCCATGATATAATGGGACACTAGAGTGGGACTTCAGTGCAGGAGAGTACTAGCTTTAGGAAAATGGTTTATGGTCCAAAGGGGGCAGTGAAAGAACCGATAACAATGGAAAGGTTCTAAAGAAGGTGTTGAGATATGACAAAAAAAACGCTGAGTAGAATCCCACCACGCCACTGGTGTTCCCAAATCCTGAGTATTGTAAGCCCCAGTTCAATTAATTAATCAATATTTGTTAAAGGTTAAGCCTTGTGTTAAGAACTAGAGATATAAAAACAAAAAATGAAATAATCCTTGCTCCCTAGGAGCTTATATTGTAATGGGGAGACAACATTTGTATATGCATATGTATTTATGTACATATATATACATACATATGTATATATATATTCACATATATACATATATAGGTACATAGAGAATAAATATAAAGAAAATAAATACACATAAATACAAAGTAGTTAAAAACAAGACAGTTGGGCAGGGAGGGCATTTGCATTTGAGGGAATCAGGAAAGGCTTTATCTAGAAGGTGATACTTGGACCAAATCTCAAAGGAAGAAGAGTATTCTTGGAGGTAGAAGTGAAGGAATACATTCTAGGCATTGGGGAAAGCCAGGGTAAGGGCATAGATAGGGTCTTGTATTTAAGGAACAGAGAGAAGGCAAATTTGACTGTCTCTAGAGTCCAGGAGATGGAGTAATAAAGGGTCTTCATTCGGTTTTATGCTTTAATAGCTTACATTTGCACTAAGACTTTTGGGACATTTTACGTACCATAAGAGTGGAAGGATAAGTTGCAAAGGGCTCTGAAAGCAAAATGACAGGCTTTGTATTTGATTCTAGAGATAGTAGGAAGCCACTGGATTTTTTTGAGTTGGGGAGTGATATGATCCATTTTCCAACTCAGACTGTTATTTTAACTTAGTTTTAAGGGAACACATCTCTGATTTTTCATGTAGATTAGCAGACAAATATGACTTCCTTTAGAAAAATCTTCTCTACAGTCTCCTGAACTTAGCCACACCTACTCATACATATAAGGTGAGAGAAAAGGCACTATCTTCTACATTAGCATTACTGATAGGAGAAAAAATGCACTTAAGCATGAAAACTGTATCTTGAGTATAAGGGGAGCTGCTTGACAGTCAGTGAAAAACAGTATGAAATTATCAAGCAAGTATTCATTTTTGTTTACATTTAAATTTCCAGAAGAAAAATAATCTTAAAATGATCCCAAACATTTGGAGTACTTCCGAATTAGTATTCTTTGAAGCGTGAAGATAAATTGAATCCAGGATGATGCCACAAAAGCACCAAAAAAGTCATAAAACTTCTGAGTGCATACAACTGTTGAATGTTTAGTCTATGAGCTCAGCAAGTTTCCTTGCACTAAGAAGATGGAGGTTTTATTGCAGATGGGCAGAATGTTTTAAGTTAGTGCAAGGCTGTCAGTTTGAGAGGCTTGGGCAGCTTAGCGTCTGGTACCTTGGTTAATTCTTAAAATACAAATGTCAACCACACTTAATTGGGAATGAACTTTTAGTTCACTGTAAAGGGTTATAAAAGAATAAATGCTACCTCCCTTGGTTCCAGTCCCCTACATCACTGTGACAGTCAGTTATGGGTGAACACTTAATAAGCTGCTTATCCTAGTAAACTTTTATGTTAGGCAGCTGGGAAATCCCAAGGATGCAATATGTTCAACAACACAGTAGTTTGTGGTAGCAAATCTATATGCATTGTCTTAAAAATATTTATTTTTCTATTTTTTGAAGGACCTACAGGCTTTAGTAATGATGTTACTGAGATCAGATGCTAATGATTCCCCAGTGGGGTTGGGACGGGGAACAACAACAACAAAAAAGACTTTTCATAATCACTGGACATTAAAAGAGTCCAAATGTTAATTTGGATTTATGACTTGCCAAGTAAGTGACTTGGTTGTATAATTTCTATTTCCTTCACAATAAAGGCACTCAGGGATTGAATCTAAACCTGGCCCTCTTTGCTAGACCTAATCTAGGTCCACATGGGGCTTCCTTTCTTGTTTATGTTTAATTGCATTTTCAAGACCACACATGTTACACTAATCTAAAGGACCCCCCTCCCCGACTCCTTCCATTACCAATCTTTTATTTATCCATTTTAACTACATAGGGGCCAATGTATTCCTGCTAACAAAGAAAAGAATCAGCCCAACTTATACATCTCCCTTGATTTTCCACCAGAGCCAGGAGGTGCATATATGTGTTTGTGTGTCCTTGCAAGGACATTTTTATGTGGAGTGCAAGAGTAAGTGGGAGAGGGGGATGAGAAAGGGAGATTAAGATAAAACTTGACAGTTAGCTCCTTGAGCTATCTAAGTAAAAGGATGGAGAACAGGAGAGAACAGGTGGGTATTGATTGGAAAAGGGGAAATATACTTGTTTCATGGGGAAAGTTACCCTCTGGAGCACAAACTGCCAAGAATATTGAGAAGAAGAATCACTGGGTTTGCCCAGAGTGTCTAGCCTCATTGCTGTGGCAGTATGGTCTACCTGACAGCCTTTAAACTTTTGTTTTGTTTTGTTTGAACTTGAATTCAAACCCTGTCGCTTCCATTTACCACTTAATTTCCATGATTCTCAGTTTCTTCAACTCTACAATGAGAAAATTGGGTTAGATGACCTCTGAGGTCTCTCCCAGCTGTATATTGATGATTCTATGATCCTTCTGAGAGGGAAGACTATTCATAAGGAGGGCATGAGAAGGATAGTATTGAATTGAAGCTTTGGTCACCCTACCTGTGTTTTTTCTACTCCTCCCTTGAAGAAGATCAGGTATTCCTTCCCAATATATCATTCCAGCTGTTCAGATCATTGGATCACAGAATTGAGAATTCACAAAGTCCAATCTTCCTTCCATAGATGAGAAAAGTGGGTCTCAGAGTAGCCAAGTAACTTGTCCTGACACTTCATTTCAATTATTCCCTTCATTAGGCAAGAGATAGGCATAAACACTACAGAGACCCATACAGAGGGGCCATTGCCTCTCATCCCTAGGGAAGCACTCACATACGGATAACTGAACATAAACTCTGAGGGGCTCATTTTCAAATCTTCAAGGTCCAAACATCTGAAAAGTCAATGTTTAGTCATTCAATAGTTCCACTGGACAAGTCTCTAGGGATGATCTGGGGGGATTATCTAATGATCAGAACCCCCATCTATCTTCAAGCAGCTAACTATGTCAAAAGACACCATTAGAGTGGTGAGTTCCTTGAGAACAGGGATTACCTTTTGCCTTTCTTTGTATCCCTAGAGCTTAGCACAGTGCCTGGCACCTGGTGACGAAACTTATTATTGACTGACCATAGCAGACAACTGATTATGGTCCTTCCTTGGAAATTTCTTTCCCTTTTGTTACCTGCTTTTTAAAATATGGGAACAACAGCTTTGATATTCACCACACAACAAAGGCCAATGGGATGGACAGGTCAGGAGATCAACAGTCAGTTTTTAATGTTCTCAATTTCACTCAGTCACTTTGCATAATTTCAGACTTGGAATGAAAGGGAATTGGTCCATGGGACAATGAAAAGCAAATTAATAAAGCACAATAGCCATCTACCTACCTGTGATAGCAATAATTAAATAATGTAGATAAAATGCACCTTGGAAATTCTTGTGAACCTTCTTATGGATGAAAGCAAATTAAATAGGGTATTATTGCATGTTTGAGCCTATAGTGATGTTCACTATGTCAGACTAGAAGTGTGACAGAAATAGTCAAACATGATAACAAGGGAATGGGCTCTAGGAAGCTTAGATCTTCTAACCCCTTTAATACATTTGCAGTATGTGCAAATCCAGATCTTTATTCTGCTTTTATTCTGGAGTCAAAAGTCTGTCTTTGCCATGTGGAATACATAGTCAATTGCCAGAAATAGCTCACCTTTATGCATCATGACATAATTTTCAATGACCATAGCTCAAGTTGGTAATGTTCTCAGGAATTAGCATTGGAAGGAAACTTAGAGATCATCTAGTTGAGCTCTTTTGTTTTATAAATGGGCAAATTTAGACTCAGAGCAGGAATGTATTTGTCCAGGGTCATGTTGACATTCAGTTGTTTCTGTTATGTCCTACTTTTTGTGATCCCATTTTAGGTTTTCTTAGCAAAGATACTGGAGTGGCTTGCCATTTCCTTCTCCAGTTCATTTTACAGAAAAGGAAACTAAGGCAAACAGGGTTAAGGGTTGCCCAGGGTCACATAGCTAGTAAGTGTTTAAAACTTGATTTGAACTCAGGATAATGAGTGTTTCTGACTCCAGGCATAACACTTTATCCACTGCACCTCCTAATGCCCCTGCCTAGGGTTATATAGTAGGTAAATAATGGAGCCAGGATTGAAATCCATTTACCCTGACACCAGCACACCATAGTGTTTCCCAGCTACATTGTAGAGTGGGAGAAAAAAAAAACAAGTAAACGAAACACTGAGTTTGGAATCACGAGAGGCCTGGGTTCAAATCTCAGCTCTGACCCAGCTGTATAACTATCAGAAAAGAATTTAATTTCTGAGCCTCGGCTTCTTGGTCTGTAAAATAGGGAGAAACGTAGTTGTGCAACCTTCCTCACAAGATTGTAGTTGGCATAACTGTTTATATTGTGAGTTATAATTAATCCTGAGATACATAGTTTCTGTGCTATTCTTTCCATTTTATAGGTAAGAAAAATAAAATGGCAAAAACTGGAAGGACTTGTCCAAAGTCACACAACTAGTAGATGGCAGAGCTGGGGCAAGAGCTCCAAATCCAGTGCTGTTTCAGAGGGCTTTGTAGCTATATGAACACATCTGGATATGGGAAAAGCTCCAACCTATTGAATCAAGTTTAAAAAAAAAAATACTTGCCCCATGATTTATTTGCATAAATAATGATTTATGATCAGTACATGGGTCTCCTTTGAGTTCCTTTGGATACGTAAATTATACAGTTCATCAATTTAAAACTCATATCAACTATCTCTTTCCATTGTGATGAAAGAATAATAACCAAAAAGCTTTGAGTATTTAATAACTCATAGTCTTTATTGTAACTTTTGATGATTAATTTTAATGGCACAATCCTCCTTTGCAAAAGATGGATTTTGATGAAATTTGATTTTCATAAAATAACTGGTTGATCTTTTTCATTTTATGTGATGCCAAATAGAAAAGTTGACTCAACCATAGCACTGAAACATATTGAAATAAATAAGAGAGTCTTAATCATTTTTCAAAAATAAAGAGAAAATGATGGACTGGGATTTAGGAGATTTGCTACCAATTTTCAACTTAACCTTGGTCAAACTGCCTTAACCCAGGCTTGTTTTTTTTATTTTTTTTTAATTATTGTTATTCAGTGGTTTCAGTAGAGTCCAACTCTTTGTGACCTTATTTGGAATTTTCTTGGCAAGGATACTGGAATGATTTGCCATTTCCATCTCCAAGCCCACTTATTTTTTTTCCTTTTTGGTGAGGCATTTGGGGTTATGTGACTTGCCTAGGATCACACAGCTAGTCAGTGTAAGTGCCTGAGGCAGGATTTGAACTCAGGTCTTCCTGACTCCAAGGTCAGATGCTCTACCCACTGTGCCACCTAGCTGCCCCTTCAAGCCCACTTATTAACTGGATTCATTTTGCCTAGCTAGGTAACCTTCAAGGTCCTTTTATCTCCAAGACTATTGTTGGATGATTCCAGGATTGTAATGTTAAAGTAATGGGACCTAAAAATCAACCACAAAAGTACACATAGGAAATAATTATGTAACAACTCTGGGCAAATCATTTAATATCTCAGGGTCTCAATTTCCTCTACTGTTAAATGAGATTAGAAACTAGAAGGTCTCTGAAATTCCTTCCATCTCTAAATCTATAATTCTAAATTAGGTCTTCAGGGAACTGAGCTTTTGGAATTTACCCGAAGATAGCAAAAAAAAGTAATTCTTCTACCATGCTAGTCAATGGCCTCCCAAAATATGTAACATTCCCTAGAAGTAGCTAACACTAGGGAAATCTAGTTCAAGGTTTTTTGGAGATTCCACAGTATTTCAAATAATATTTTTGTTGTCAAAATAATTTGCTTAGCATGGCTCCCTTTGTGTTCAATTTCAATTCCATAAATGCTTTCATAGATTTTAGGGCATTCCCCATTGAGAAAAGTGAAATTCCAGTTGAAGCAGTTTGGATCTAAATGGTGGTGTCTATGATGAGCACAGAGCAGGAACATAATAAATATTTGTGAAATTTACTTCACTGAGGACTGGTTTCCAAGGAAAACATTTACTACTTCCAAAATTGATGGAAGACTAAACAGAGAGCTACTTCCCTTGTGATACTCCTGTGTTATGTAGAAGAAAAAGAGACCCTGACTAAGGAGTCAAACGAGAAGAGAAGATCATTTTTCAAGCAAATCAAACAATTGGAACACTACTGGCATTCCATATGGATAACACTTCAGAGTTTTCACAAACATTATCTCCCTTGCTGTTCCTGACCACTGTGTGAGGTGGTCAGGTCAGGTAGCTCTGCAGTCAGAGGACCGGGTTCAAAAACTAGCTTGATGCTTGCACTATGCATAATGTTGCCAAATCACTAAATCTCTTTGGGCCTCTGTTTTGTCATCTCTAAAATGAAAAAAAATGTTCTAAGGTGCCTTCCAGACAGTCAATTAACCCATCAATAAGCATTTATTAAGTCCTTACTATGTGTCAGGCAATCTGGTAGACACTGGGGATACAATGGGGGAAAATGAAATCTCCCTTTCCCTCAAGAAACTTGCATTCAGTTCAAGAGACCATGTGCACTTATAAAAGGACATATATTGAAAATAAATGGTAATTTGCAGTAGGAGGAGATGGTCATAGACACTGAGGGGTGGGATCAGGAAAGCCTTCATAAAGAAGGTGGTCCTTGAGTTCAATTTTGAAGGATACAAGGGATTCTAAGAGGTAAGGTGAGGATGAAATAAATTCAAAGTATGGGGGACAGATACTGAAAAGACACAGAAACAGAAGATGGGTGTCCAAGTGTGAGAACCAGCTAGAAAGTCAGTTCTACTGGACCATAGAGTATGGTCCAACTCTAATCTATGATCCTAGGGATTCTGTATTTTATAAATGGGGAAAATGAGGCTGAGAGAATTAACATGGCTTTTTCCACATCATACATCAAGTATGTGGCAGAGTAAAAGCTTCTAACTCCAAGTTTAGCTCTTTCTACTCCACTGAACTGTCTCTTTAAAAAAAAATCAAAACAAATTAAAAAATAACAAAATAGCAACAAACCCTAGAACCATCATGTTTTTTTCCCCCTATACTACAACCTTCAGAGCTTTTCATCTCACAGGCTTTAATGACTCATTACTAGTCTTACTCACATCCAGAGGTTGTATGTGTGGTACTCATTAAGAGGGAGAAAAATGGTTCAGAGATGTGTCTGTTTCCCTTAAGAAGGCTGGAGTCACTCCCACCAACTGGGAAGCCTTAGAGTGGAGAGGATGGAAATGAGCTGGAAGAGGAAGCAACAGAGGAGCTGAAGAATTAGTGGGTGGGGGTGGTTATTTACATGATCTCTCCTCACTCCATCAACTTTATTACTCACCCATGTTCTGGGCTATTATTCCTTTTTCCCTGATATTTTCCTTGGATGAGCTGGCTCATTGTGAAGCTGACATTCATGGGCTTTGGGGGATTCACTTCCCCTGAAGGTTAGGTATATTTTTGTGAGAAAGGGGCCTTGGATGCATGATCCTTCCAAACGAAATTAAATATAAATGTGAACATAATGAGACACCAAAAAGAGGACTGTTATCATTACCTGGATATAAATGAAGAAGCAGAAAAGCCTGCCTAGTAATTACACCCAGTATTTTTATTGCCATGTGGTTCCTGAAGTGCTCAGAATGAGCAAAGACTTTTCAGTGACTGGGAGGGAGGAATGCTGGTTGAGGGAGGATGGGAGAAAGTGTAGGGACTGGAACTTGGAGGGTGAGAGGCGTGCTCATAAATACCTGTGGTTGTGGAAGATTCAGTAAGAAAAACTCAGGTTTCATATACATACATATGCATGTGTATATGCATAAACACACATATAAACACACATACATACATGCATATTACATATGTGTGTTTATATGAAGGTACACATATATACAAACTAAATAATTTGGGGGCTTAACTTGAGAAAGAAAATAAAAATCATTCAACCCCCATCCCAAGAAACTATGTTTTGCCTGGAGACAAAGAAAATTAAAAACAAAAAGATTTATTTAAACAATGAATTTGTGATTTTAAATAATCACTGTAGTTTGGTAGTTATAGAGTGCTGACTTGGAGTCAGGAAGACCTGAGTTCAAATCCAGCCTCAGATACTTAATAGCTATGTGACCCCGGACAAGTCACTTAACTACTGTCTGCCTCAGTTTCTTCATTTATAAAATGAGGGATAATGATAACACCTATGTGCCATGGCTGTTATGAGGATAAAATGAGATAATATTTGCAAAGTGCTTTGCAAAACTGAAAGTATTATATAAATGTTAATGATTATAAATATATATGTATATATGCATAGATATGCATAAGCCTTTCTCACTCTATCTCTATCATCTTCTATTTTTTTTTCTCTATATCTCCAGTCAACATAATCCCAAAGTGATATGGACTACCTCTCAAGATAGTGAGGTCTCTATAGAATCATAAATTTAGAGCTGGGAGAAACCTTTAAAATTCATCAAGCCCAGTTCCTTCAATTTTACAGATGTGAAAACTGAGGACTAGAGTGGTCAATTGAGTTGTCCAGAATCCAACTATTAGTAAAAGGTAGAACTGGGACACAGATAGGTTCTCCAACCACAAATTCAGTATTCTTTCTGTTCCACACCTGTCTCTTCAGTGTTACGTTGTCATCACTGGAAGGATGGTCTGGAGGGGATTGCTGTCCAGGTGTGGGTTACATTACATGACTTTTGAAGTTCCTTCCAACTCTGAGAGTCTCTGATTCTGCAAAAGGTTTTGTGCGTGAGGTCATCTACACACTGAAAATAAATGTCTTCCCCTGTAAAATGAAAAGGTTGAACTATATGATTTTTAAGATCACGCCCAGCTTTAAGTCTTAAAAGTCTATGAACTTTTTTAGATAGTGGTCCCACTCTTTTGAGTTCTGGGTAATCTACAGAAACTTGTTCATCTATAGGTAATCTATAGGGTGGTTGTCTGGGATACCTAAAAACAAAGACTGAGTACACAATAGTTTAGCTACTATAGAAACAGTCCAGGCAGAATCTGGTTTAAAACCTAGGCCTGACTCCCAGACCAGTCTTCCCGTTATCCCATAATGCTCTAGCTCAGGACAAAAAAGGTAGACTACAGAATCATTCCTCTAAGCACAAGTGATGACCTTAGTGGGAATAAGGATAAAAATTAAATTAAAAATGTTTTGAAAGCAGAGACACATGTGGCATGTTTTCTAATTTAAGGGCTTTCTAATAGAATATGTAAGTATGTTTATTGAAAACTTCCCTGTTTCAGTGTCCTGGAATTATAAACAGTCATTTACAACCCTCTCCAAATATTTAAATACTAGGGAGACCATTTTGTAAATACTGCATCATTTAAGGCACTTCTGAAGATTCTACTCCACGTTGGATATTTTTAGGTCATTAAGGGTAAAACGAATGTTTAACGATAACAAAGCATTCCACTGAGTAAATAATTGTACTTTGAGCTCTGCCAAACAACCTCAGCCATCACCACACATGAAGTCCACATGCTCAAGAGCCATGTTCATTTCCTTTACATGCAGTAATTGTTATAACGTGGGCTTACCCCATTACTCAAATGCTCCTTGAAGTTCTTTGTTCTGAATTATGATGAGATTTGCAGATGAGATACCGAACATCCAAAGTTCTTCCAGTAGGGAAAGACAGAGAAGAGTTTAAAAAAAAGACTGAATTATGGAGTTCAGATTTGGGAAAAATATTAAAAATATTTTTTGCTTCAAAAAATACTTCCAAATAGGAAGAAATACTTTTCAAGGTAGGGTGCATTTAGGAGAGAAATGGGGTGAATGTTGGTGAGTGGGAAGTAATAACAGGGAGACTAGAGGGAGAAAGACAGCATGATAATAAGACCAGTTGTTACACAACTCCTATTTTCAAGTCATTGGGGATATAAAGGTAGATATGACATAGGAAGGAAAAATATATATCTTTATATCTATTTATAGATATAGGAATATAGATATACTAAAAAAAAAAAAGATGACCAGTCATAGTTCTTTCAAATATTTAAACAGGAAGCAATTACTTTCACTTTGGGGAGGATCAGGTAAATCTTCATGGAGTAAATTGTACTTGAGTTGGCTTATGAAAGAAGGGAGGGTTTTAAGCAGACAGAGATTGGAGAGAATCCATCCTAGACACAAGGAATAATGAAGAGCAGTAACAGAAATGGGGAGAGAAGTACTGTAGAGCAGTCTATTTGGAATATAAAGTATGTAACAGAGAGTGGCCTGATAAAAATATGAAAAGGTAATTAGGGACTCAATTGTGGAGAACATTGAATGACAGAAACTGGAATTTACATTCCAATCAGTAAGCAATGTAGAGCCCCTGAAATTTTTGCTTTTAATAAAGGATAGGTATCAAAGTGGCCTATGAGCAAGATTAGTCAAGACAGCAAGAAGACCTGTTATGAAATCATTATCATACTATAGGCAAGTAGAAGTAAGGATCTAATAAAGGATGATTATAGTAAGAGTAAAGAAAAGGAGACAGATGTGAGAAATATGTTGAATTTGGAAATAGAAGTAGGCAGTTAATAAAATGTGGAGGGTGGAGAGGAAAGAGTCAAAGATAATTCCAAGATCATGAGCTTGAGTGATAGGAAAAATGATGGTATGAGCAATAGAAATCAAGATTTTTCATGGGCATAGAGGACCTGGGAACAAAGTGTGTGTGTGTGTGTGTTTTTTTTTGAGGGGGGTAAGGGATATGTTTAAATATAGAAAGTAGAAGTAAAGTAGGAATGTAGAAGTCTTTGTGTAGACTGAGTACACATGTTTGACCTAGAACTTGGGACTACTTTGGATATGACCTTTGTCATCCCATGATCTCAGGTTATTATCATCAACATTATAAAAAAATGCCTAGTTCTCTGCAATTCCTATATACAATACAGGAATTAAATAATCCTGATATCTGATTTCTAGATGTAAGCAAGAGAAGATGTAATTTGCCAGAATTTGTTTTTATTGGCCAACAATCATGGGGATTATCTTAAGATCAACAATAAGAAAATTGGACAGAGCAATTATTTGGTCATGTCCAGTTCTGCTGCTATCACAAACACAAAATTTGACCTTATTGTCTATCTTTATTTATACCTAATAGTCTCACTTCAGACCACCATTAATTTCTTTGATGTCATTATTTTCCATTAATGATAAAGATATATATTTTTCGAATGTGTGCTTCAGAATGTTCTCATTATTTATATATGGTATCACTGTAATTGAATTAGTCCATTATCATAATAATGACATAAGTTAGTGCAGACATCTCTTTCTATTCTTGATCTTTGCCTCCTTCCATTCTATCAATAAAATATTTCTACTTCAAAGACCTGTAATAACCTATTATTTATTTATTAATTAATTAAAATATACTCCAAGAAACTGATTTCAATTCTCATAAAATTTGTTTCCCAACTTCTCTAACTCTATTAGAGGTGTTAATTTTCTCTCTAAATCTCCAAAGTTATCTGAACTAAACCATCCCTGTTGGCACATGGCCTTCAAGCTAACAATTTATCCAATTGGCCCTTCATGAGCCAAGTATGCAGACACATACCTAATGGTCTATCGTTGGGACAGATTTCTAGTCTAATTAATTTGTTATACTTTTTTAACCGGCATGCTGGAGTTCTGAGGAGCTGATTTGAATGTTTTGATCAGGTGAGGGTTAACCCTCTCTGGAACCCTCTAGACAAAACATATAACATAAAGGAAAATATTCTGGGCCAAACCACACTTACCCTTGGAAACATTTGCCTCATGTAGAACTTCTCAGTTCAAAAGCAGTAGGTGTTAGCTAACTCTTTAACTTCTAAAAAAGTCAATACCATAACTGGATAACTGTACCATGTGGGGTTCTGCCTTCCTCTAAAGGATTCTATTACTCACTGCCAGAAGGATTTTTACTGGACTTAACAGACATGCTGTCTAATTCAATCTGGAAAAAACAATATTCCAACAGCAAGGGTTCCCAGGTATTCTATTATCACTATTGTCTCTTTACACTGTACACATGTACTAGCCCTAATACTACCAGTTCTGCTCTGTTTAAGACTAGACATAATCCTTAGGAAATCTATTTTTATGTTGGATAAATAGATTGCTCCTCTTTGAGATGGAGAAAGGCACAGGAAAAGGACATTTTTAAGCCTACTCTATCTTTTAGTTTCCCCATGTCCTACTCCATGAATATGACTAAATGCCCATTTCAAAATTTCTGGAAATCATCTCTTCAAAACTGAGAAAAGCAGCATACTCAAAATCATGTCCAAGAAAAGGGGATAGTGAATCCAAGTACATATGAGGAAACAAAAATGAAAGCAAGAACCAAAAGAATTTAAGCTCTTGGGCAATACTTTCAGGCCCTAACTTCAAATCCTAGTCTGAAAAATACAATTATTTTAAACTTGATTTGTGATAGATTAGATAGCACAGGTAGTGCCTTATGTTGGATTTGAATGTGACTCCCAAGTTGAACCCCGGTCCTTTCAGAGGTTAGCATGTTATCTTACCCAATATAAGAAGCCATCACATATAGCCATAAATACTGTCCAATATTTGAGGGAACATGCACCAAGGAATGCTTGTGGTTTATCCATCACTAATCATCTTAACAGTGAGTCGTAAGTACCACTTGAGCACCCTGAGTAATGCTTTGAGAATCAGAAAGCCTTTGTACTACTTTTCAGCTAACTCTTTTGGCTGATGACAGCTGTTCTTGCAATTAGTCCTTCTTCTGACCCCATGGTCAACCACAATCACCTTAGAGATTTCTGGAAAGGGAAATGATTACATTTAATGTATATGGACAAGACCTGCATGTGTGCAAATTAATAGAGGTCCTATGTCCTTTTCTTTTCTCTCTCAGTTACAAATTGTGCCCCTCCACATGTGACATGCACATCTGTTTACCTACTCTAATATGGAAAGAAATGGTTATAACAGGAATATAAAACATCCAATACTCCCAAGGAATATTTAAAAGAGGAATCATCTGTCCATCATTAAAACCAAAAATCTTAATGAGACATCCTAGAAAGGAGTACAAATTGCTTGACATACCATCTCTAGTTTTGAAGGTGGAAATATTTATAAGTAGATATCAATGTTTGAATTGGATTTTTAAAGTATAAGAAGAAGAAGAAATTCCTTAGTGGATAACTCTTATAGATTTATAATGGGGACAGGGATTTCATTAGTATAGAGAGTTCCTAGATGATAAAATTACCTTTTCCAATGCAGGTCTTCATCTTTTCTGCAACATCTAATCTTAATGAGTTGCCTAGAGAATTCCTGTGCTCTTAGTAACAACAGCAATAAAAATAATATTTAGTCTCAGTGGGTTGCAGTGGATAGAGATATGTCCTCTAAGTCATAAAGATCTGACTTCAAGTCTGGCCCCTATCACATACTGGCTATGTGACCTTGAGAAAGTAATTTCATTTCTCAGTACCACCAGATAACTCTTTAAGACTATAAGGTGTAGGTATTGCCTTGTGTTTCATAGAAGAGTTTTCCTCATGGGGAGTTTCCTACACCAAAGAAAAATTCAACTTTTAAAAATTAATATTAACAGTAAATTAAAAATAGTAATAACTACAAGTCACATTTTTATTACACTTAACTGTAAGGTCCTTGAGAGCAAGGGAGTCTTTTGACTTTTTTTTGTATCCTCAACACAGCACAGTGTCTGGCAAATAGTAGGTGCTTAATAAATGCTAGTTGACTGACTGGAGTCTATGGGATGTTCATGAAAAACTAGCGTCTCTGATGTGAGGTCTTTCTTAGCTGTTTTCAAGCTGCTCATCCAACTTTTCACCCAACTCTCACCTGTTGCTCCAAGAAGCTGTAGCACGGTCTGCAGCGACATCCTGGTAAACCATCTCAGCAGATCAGCTAAAACAGGTTGAGGGTAATCTATATGGGCCTCAAACCCATCAGGGAGTTAGGGGATATCTGCCTAGAGTATGTGAAAACTTCCCCTGGCAGAATAGGCAGATGAGAACAATTTGTTCCAATGGCCATGATGGTGGCCGAAGAAAGCTCTGTGGAATGTTTAGAGCTTGGTCAGATGTTGTAGACAGCAAGGCCATCCACAGCACCCTGGACCATCACCAATCATCTTGATTTTTGTCTTGCCACTGGACTTTGATGACTCTGGAAGAGAGAATGAGAGTGATGACTTTGTGCAGCTCTGCCTCACTTAAATCCAATTGAAATGCAAGTCAAGACGTCATCCTGTGATCTCATTGATACTCTTCAAAAAATGAAGGATGGACAAGAACAACAGTAACCATTGAATGATTAACTTATAAAATAGGAAAAATGATTTCTTTACCAAAAAAAATGACAACAGCAAAACAAGACAAACAAAAAAACCCCACCAAGTTGTATAAGTATTGATCCCATTTTATAGAAGGAAAAATAGGGTCATAGAAAGTAAAATATATCTATGGTCACCTATCTAATAGTCTGTGATATAGGTTAATACATAGAATAATAGCCCAGGCTTCCTGACTCCAAATGAGGCAATCTTCCACATTATTATCCCACTTTAGCATTTCCTGTCATGCTATGGTATGACTAATGAACACCAGCTAGAACCCATGCTTCTGTCCTTTAATTTTTCATCAAGTACAGTCAATTTGAGAGTATCCGGAAAATTTGATGAGGAAGAGTGCAGGCATTGGGTAGAAGTAATGAAAACAGCTATACCAAAGGTCCTTCCCAATGAAAATAAGAAATGTGGAAAATCTGGTAGTTGAGTTAAAGGTTTCAACCAAAGAGAATATTGAAGTTGAGAAGATAAGTATGGAAGTCCAAATGGAGGGGAAATGGAGCGTGTAGGGGCAGCAAAATAAAGTGGAATTAGGGGGAAATTGAGTTAAAATAAGTGAGAGCAGAGTTCTTATAAATGTTGAGGTGCTTGGTACAATGGTACTGCCTATCATCCCTCTTTAGATGGGAATAGAGGCAGGTCTGGGGCTCATCTGAGTGTAGGGTTTCTCTAACTTTTCAGGGCCTGACAGACTTGCATTCTTGCCAGAATAGAACAGGAAGAGGAAGCATCTGAACCTTCGGATATTGTTTCATAGGAAGCAGAAAAATTAATTTTCATTTGTTTTCTCAAGACCAGCTTTAAGTAGCATCCTAGAAAAGCTGTTGGCCATCATCCTGGCCCTGCTCCCAGAGTACCACAAAACAAAGAAGGGTGAAGACAGCTATGGCCTGGGCAAAAAGCCCATCCCAAAGTGAATATTCCAATACTGAAGGGACTTAGGGGTAAAGGAGCTGATGCTAACCCACAAATGTCTGTGGGTTACATTTCAGCTTTTTTTCCCCTGAAAAAGTGATTTTGATGGAAAAGATATCCCTCTCTTTGAATGATACAATTTCTGCTTGGATCCTCCCAATCTTCTTCAGACCTAAGTGGCCTTATTGGCAAAATGAGGATAATAAGACGTGCTTGAAGTTTCAGCTCTCACACACTGTGACTCTAACCTCAGTGTCTCTGGGGTTTCTTGGATACTACTTCTTCTACACACAAAGTCTTTCTTATTTTTACAGTTGCTTGTCCTCTCACATGCTTCAAATTATTTAGCAATTTATCTTTATGTAATAATCCTATCCATTTGAAAGAAATTTCTTGAAGACAGGGATTGTTTTGTTTTGATTTGTTTTATCCCTTAAACTTAACACAGTGTGTTGCACATAGCAGGTGCTTAACAAGTGTGACTGGAATGAAATAAATGTACTTTGTGACCTATAAATGACACACGTGTATAAATGTAGCTTCACAAAGTCTTTTTCATATTCCACATTATGTCATAGAGGTGACTGGGTTTTCACAGGCTGTAGGAGAGGACGCAAGCTCTCATGGGTTCTAATACATTGAAAAGAATTTGTGTATACTTCTGATGGCCAATTACATCTGCTTTATCTGGGCTAGAATAGCTGAATATGAAGGGATCATTATCAGTTGAATGGTTACTTGGTGTTGAACTATTTGACCATAACAAACCATGTATCAGAAAAATGCAACATGGTATTCTGTCTTATATTTCCACCTTCTTCCTTCCACTTTCCACCTTCCACCTTACATGCTTCTGTGATAACCATGGCAAAGTGGTAGGGAAAGGAGCAGAGAGTGCCAAGAATCATAGATATTAATATCATCACCCAGATATGAGAACATCTATAAACATGAACATAGCTTTTTTATTCTAAATGTAGACTTTTGTCCAATGTCCAAAGAGAAGCTATATTACTAGAAGTGAATCTTGTCTATCTTGACATTCTCACTAGAAATTAAATCAGTAGACAATGGAAAACTGGAACTAAATGAAAAGGTAATTCACAGATTCTCCTTGGAGAGACAAATAAAGGAGTTGGAATTGATTTTTATCATATGCCCAAAGGCAATCAAAAACATAATTTCATGGGACACTTGGTCATCTTGTAATATGACACTTAGAATAAGTATTTAGAAAAAAACATCATGAATATATTTACAGCTTATGTGAAAAAACATACTGCAGAAGATAAAGAGATAAACTCTACAAAAAATTTGATGACATCTTCCAAATTAAATTAGCATGAATTTTAATCTTTGATCATTATTATGCAAATAACATAGAAGAAGACAGCAAAATATTTTTTTTAGAAAATATAGTTCAGGAGTGAAAAACACGAGGCCAAAGCAGATATAAAAGCCCATTTTCTTTCTGAAGAAAGTTGGAGGGCAATTGACAAAACAACTATCAAATAACATCACCAAAAAGGACTGCATTTAATAGATTGGTTCATTTTTGTTGAGGTAATTACTTTTGGATCAATTGTCTATGTATAGTTAAAGTAGCAACTTATTAAAGCAAATTTTGTAAACAACGCAAAATTATAGGAAAAAATAAGAGACAAGATATAGTATGCAAACAAAACAATTCCAACCTTATATTTTTAAACTGGTTGTTGAGAGAGAAAAAATGAAGAAAAAGGTCAAATCAGATAAATATTATCAAGTGAATAAAAGAGTAAACCATTACTACCAACATTTCCTTTAAAAAATGATTTAAATCATTCATAACAAGAAGAACAAGCATCTAGAAACTACCTAAGCCAACAATCACTTGATATCTTTGCCAGAGAGACATATGACAACCAAGGAAAGAAGGAAGCAAGAAAATAAGCATTTGTTAAATACCAACTATGTTCTAAGCACTATGCTAAGCACAACACCACTTCAGAATATAAGCTAATTTGTAAATTCTTATGGAGGAGGGTGATGCAAAATTAATCTATTAAAATCCTCATAAAATAGAAATAAACAGTAGAAAGAAAAATGATTTATAAAAAGCTTGACTAGAGATACAAATGAGCTAGGTCATCCTGAAGTCATTGAAGAATGAACATAGAAGGATGAAGAATGGACCAAAAATGGAAAAGATGTCAAGATTTCTAGAACTATTTTCATCTTCAAAAAGAGTGCCTCAGAGGGGCAGGTAGGTGGTGCAGTGGATAGAGCACAGTCTTGGAATCAGGAGGACCTGAGTTCAGATTTGGCCTCAGACCAGACACTTGACACTTACTGTGTGACCCTGGGCAAGTAAATTAACCCCAATTGCCTCATCTCCCCAAAAAAGTACCTCATATATTTGGTCACTTAATATCTCAGTTCTTTATGCACAGAATTAGGAAGCAGAAATGGAAGTAAGGAACAAAGATGAGAACAGCTGTAGTAGTTCAAGTATACATAATATTGGTCTATGATGGAAGAGATGCAATTTTGAGGTAATTGAGAGGAATGGATTCTTAAGATATCTGAAAAAAATGTGAGGAAAGAAAATTCTTGGAAAAATCAAAGACCTTATTACTAGTGATAAAAAGAAAAAAATGACTGAGAAAATGTCAATAACTACCAAACAACATACTTATTTTCCCATATCTATAAATCTTTATGGACATAATCTCCAAATGCACAGAGGGCATTCTTGGTGGAGGTATTAGGAGGAAATAGGCAGGATTTTACAGATAATATCTTAAAGCAGACCAAATCTTTATAATCATACAGCTGTAGAAAAGATAAGGTCCTATTGTGTTTATTTGATCATTATAAAAAATTGAATTTGTAATATAAAATGATATCTTAAACCATTTCTTTTAACAACAATTTCCCATACACATGTCAAAATATGTCATTCCCTGAAAAAAAAAAGTAACAACAGAAATAATTTTGTTCAGTGGCCTTCTGAATGATTTGGTGAATGGTGATTCCATTCATAGAAATTTAAAATTCAGCACCAAACAAGATATAAAACAGGATGTATGCACACCACAGGTATTTGCCTTTGTTATTAATGGGCAGATAGGTGGCAGAGTGGATAGAGAGCCAGGCCTGGAGTTAGGAAGACATCTTCCTGAGTTCAAATCACTTAGTAGCTGTGTGATCCTGGGCAAGTAACTTAACCCTGTTTGCCTCAGTTTTCTCATCTGTAAAATGATCTGGAGAAAGAAATGATAAATCACTGTAGTGTCCTTGGATATATCCAGTGTACTATCCAGTATCAGTGACTCCAAATGGGATTACCAAGAGTCAGACATGATTGAAATGACTAAAGAACAACAACATTCTTATTAAAGATGTCATAGTACAAATGGAAATGAAATTCCACATAAATTGTGATGGTCTCCAGATGATCTTGTTTGGAAATGACCCAGTATTGGTTTCATCTAACTCTGTAACAGAGCTTCTTAAATAAAATCCTTAAATATTCAAAAGATTTTAACCTGACTACCCACACAGGAATCACCAAGCACATGAAGTATTTGAATTTTCCAAACTATGATATCCAATTGAGTGGATGACCCTTAAAGCTGGCCCATCAATACAAATATCATGGGCAATTGCACGGGCAATTGACAATGAACTGGGCCTAGAATTAGAGTGGAATGGCCTGAATTGCCTTTGGGAAATTCCACAGAGCTTTAAATAACCCTAAACTTCTTCAAGGAACAGAAGAACATCTTTTAAGCATCAATATTCTTTTACTGATGCTGTTTGGTTAAAAATCATGGAATAGTCTAGTCTCCAAAGACTTTAATTTAGGAGTCAATCAAAAAGCAATAGAGAGGTTCATGGAGGGTGTGAATAGGCTGCAACCTATTCTTAAAAAGATCTACATGAGAGAAATAGTACAAAGTGTATAATCAGAGAGATAAAACTAGAAAAAGAAAAGATGGGTTGATTATGTCACAAGAATGATAACTAAGGGAATGAATGGTTGGAGAGAATATGTCCTCCACTGGTATCCACATAATGTCAAGAACTCAAGGGGAAGGTCACTAACTCATCAGGTGGATTCCCTGGAAAGGACTGGTGGGAAAGCATGGACACGCATTGCACAGGATTAGAAGGGATCAGTGAATGTGACATTGTAGGGAATATCCATATTGGTCATATAACAAAAAATATAAAATATATAAATGAAATATTTTGTGATTATTACTCTCTTCCTTTTATAGTGTTTCCTATTTTTCCCATTTAGAGAGAACCTCTGTAACTGTTTTTTTGGTGGGGAGTGAGATATGTCTGATGTTAAATAGACTTTTTCATAGATATATTTTTTAATCTAATCTCAGAAATTTTAAGAATTGAAACAATATTATACGCAAGTCACACTTATAAAAAAGGAGTCAGATTCTTGTATGTCATTTGTGGAATCAGTCTCCTTGCTCTATAACCACATCCATTATTCTATCAAAATAGTAGGCACTTAATAAATACTTTTTGGATTGGAATAATAAATAGAGCATTACCTGGCCTGGTTAAAAACACTTGCAGAAAAAGAGAAGTTACAGTCACTTCTCCACATGCAAAGTGAAGTATAAAAATGAGTCAATTATCTAGATCATTTAAGACAAAAATCACCCTCTTAAATAACCAGATAATTGAAGCAAAGAGTTAGTGGAATCATATCTATAATTGTTTTATTTCTCCACTTTAGTAGTTGGTGTAGAAACAGTCTCATGTTCCCAAGGCAATGTTTTCTCTTTCACCCCAGGTAACTTTTCCAGGGGATATAGAATCTTCCTTTCACAACCAATCCTTAGGTTCGACAAGTTTGTAGAGAATATTTAGAGACACATATTCACAAACTCTTAGATCTTGTTTCTCTTCCCTAAACACATGATTATTCACAGGTAACTCTGGGAACAGCCAGTTCTAAAATCATTGTCCCTGGATAATTCAAATAGCACAAACATAATTTGGGCAATGACTACAAAGCACAGATAGACTCTGTCTTACATTGAATGAGTAAAGGAAGGGAATACACATTTATTAAGTACCTACTATCTGCCAGGCACTGTATGAAGGGCTTTACAAATACTACCTCATTTGATCCCTACAATAACTCAATGAGGTAGGTCACTATTATGAACCACATTCCACAATTGAGGAAATTGAGGAAGATAGAGGCTGTTGTTCTGAGTCACACAGCCACGTGTCTGACATTGGATTTGAACTCAGGTCTTTCTGACTCCATGCCCGGTATTCTATCCACTGGGTCACCTAGTTGTTTTGGGAAAAGAAGGAAGGCTGAAAGAAAAAGAGAGGATATTCTAACAGTAGGCAAAGAAATGTGAATGTCAGTCATCATGGAACAGATCCTTCCAAACTTAGTTAATAAGGTAAGGTTTTCAGGATATTCTTTTCAAGTGGGTTGAAATGGAGATTCTCAGGTGAAGTCTCATTTTTCAAATGGGGTAAGGGAGCCTTGTGCATAGAGGTCAGTTAGCCCTTTCTGGGAAGCCAGAAGAGTAAGTAGTTCTTTTATCTCCTGTCTCACACTCACCACTGCCAAGCCTGAGGCAGCTGTCTCTATTTAAATTGAATCTCAGCAGTGCCAGACACATTTGGGATTAGCTCAAAGTTGCTACTTTGCCAGTATTAGAAAGAGTAAACTGCTATCTCCTTGTATTAATCAAATTTGTTTTGATCCTATAGATCTGTGATCTCACTGATGAGGGTAATCCCTCTGATGAGGCAGATTATAACCTATCCATGGTTGTCCAATCTGGGCAACTCTTGTCCAGGTGCTCTTCTAAATCCTTCAGAGAAATCCATTGTATTCTTAGACCTTCTGTTAGAGATTAGTGTGTGTGTGTGTGTGTGTGTGTGTGTTGTCTTTGACAGTTTGATGAAGCTAATGGAACCATTCTCAGAATAATGTTTTTAAATTCATAAAAGAAAATGTGCAGAATTACAAAGTAAACCGATTACAGTTGATAAGCATAGTTCATGGACCAGTGTTAAGAAATCCAATCTGCAGATATTTGACATTTCATGGATATGAACGGAGTACATGAGTCGTCCAGGAGTTATGCATCACTCTTGCTACATGACTGATGAACTTTTTTTTTTTTTACTGTCATATCTCTCCTCTAGAATCCTTTACATCATTTTTGGTGAATATTTGTGATATATTGCGGCAAGCTCATGCACAATATGGACAGCTAGGTGTCACAGTTAACAGAATGCCAGGGCCAGGAGTCATAAAGATTTGTCTTCTTGAATTCAAATCTGGCCTCAGACACTAGTTGTGTGACTCTGGGCAATTCACTTAAATCTGTTTGCCTCAGTTTCCTCATCTGCAAAATGAGCTGGAGAAGGAAATGAAAAACTACTCTAATATCTTTGCAAAGAAAACTCCAAATAGTGCCACGAGTCAAGCGCAACCGAAAACAACTAAATAATAACATGACCAACATGCATTATCTCCAAGATTTTTTGAGTGACTCTCAACTTAATTCTCCAGAGAGTGCTCTCTTCCAAGGTTATATGACTTGTCATCCAGTATCAATGAAAGAAAACTGGTTTTCCTAAATTATTTGGAGACATTTAAGTGGTAACTTCAAAGACCCAAGACATTTAACTTAGTTATTTTTATTTATTTTTAGTTTTCAACATTTACTTCCACACAATTTTGAGTTCCAAATTTTAACCCCATCTCGCCCCTCCCCCCACCCCAAGATGGCATGCATTCTGAATACCCCTTCCTCTAGTCTGCCTTCCCTTCTATCTCCCCCGCTTCTCTTATCCCCTTCCCCTTTGATTTTCCTGTAGGGCACGATAGATTTCTGTACCTCATTTACTGTATGTCTTATTTCCCAGGTGCATGTGAAAACATTTTTTTAAAACATGTGTTTTTAAAACTTTGGGTTCCAAATTTTCTCCCTTCCTCCCTCCCCACCCACCCTCATTGAAAAGGCAAGCAACTCAATATAGGGTATACATGTGCAGTTACGCAAAACACTTCCATAGTAGACATGCTGTGAGAAACTAACACTATTTCCCTTAATCCTATTCTGCCCCCCCATTTATTCTATTCTTTCTTTTGACCCTGTCCCTCCTCAGAAGTATTTGCTTCTGATTACCCCCTTTCCCAATCTGTCCTCCTCTCTATCATCCCCCTACTCTCTTGTCCCCTCCCCCCCCATTTTCCTGTAAGGTAAGACAGATTTCCATTCCCAATTAAGTGTTTATGTTATTCCCTCCTTAAATCAAATCCTATGAGAATAAGATTCACTCATTCACTCTCACCTTCCTTCATTTCCCCTCCACTGTAGGAGCCTTTTCTTTTCTGTTTTTTTTGTGAGATAATTTACCCCATTCTACCTCTCCCTTTCTCCTTCTCCTAGTATAATCCTCTCTCATCCCTTAATTTTATTCTCCAGATATGGCCTCTTCATCTTCAACTCACCCTGTGCCATCTATCTATCTATCTATCTATCTATCTATCTATCTATCTATCTATCTA
>NW_020954580.1:3407863-3457096 GCF_900497805.2 Vombatus ursinus | reverse complement strand
CTATCTATCTATCTATCTATCTATCTATCTATCTATCTATCTATCTACATACAAACATATAATTTTTCCCTCCAACTACCCTAATACTGACAAAGGTCTCATGAGTTACAAACATCATCTTTCTGTGCAGGAATTTAAACAGTTCAACCTAAATAAGTCTCTTATGATTTCTCTTTCCTGTTTACCTCTTCATGTTCCACTTGAGTCTTGTATTTGAAAGTAAATTTTTTTATTCAGCTCTGGTCTTTTCATTAAGAATGCTTGAAAGTCCTCTATTTCATGGACTGACCATTTTTTCCCCTGAAGGATTATACTCAATTTTGCTGGGTAGGTGATTCTTGCTTGTAATCCTATCTCCTTTGCCCTCTGGAATATTATATTCCATGCCCTGCAGTCCCTTAATGTAGAAGCTGCTAGATCTTGTGTTATCCTGATTGTGTTTCCACAATACTTAAATTGTTTCTTTCTGGCTGCTTGTAATATTTTCTCCTTGACCTGGGAACTCTGGAATTTGGCTACAATATTCCTAGGAGTTTTCCTTTGAGGATCTCTTTCAGGAGGAGATTGGTGGATTCTTTCCATTTCTATTTTGTCCTCTGTTTCTAAAATATCAGGGCAGTTTTCCTTGCTAATTTCTTGAAAGATGATGTGTAGGCTCTTTTTTTGATCATGGCTTTCAGATAGTCCAATAATTTTTAAAATCTCTCTCCTGGATCTATTTTCCAGGTCAGTTGTTTTTCCAATGAGATATTTCACCTTGTTTTCTAATTTTTCATTCTTTTGGATTTGTTTTACAGTGTCTTGATTTCTCATAAAGTCACTAACATCCACTTGCTCTATTCCAATTTTTAAGGAAGTATTTTCTTCAGTAAGCTTTTGGACTTCCTTTTCCATTTGTCCAATTTTGCTGTTTAGGGCATTCTTCTCTTCATTGGCTTTTTGAACCTCTTTTGCCATTTGGGTTAGACTATTTTTTAAGGTGTTATTTTCTTCAGTATTTTTTTGGGTCTCCTTTAGCAAGCTGTTGACTTGTTTTTCATTCTTGCATCACTCTCATTTCTCTTTCCAGTTTTTCCTCTGCTTCTCTTACTAGATTTTCAAAATCCCTTTTGAGCTCTTCCAAGGCCTGGGACTGATTTATATTTTTCTTGGAGGTTCTGGATGTAGGAGCTTTGACTTTGTTGTCTTCTTCTGGTGGTATGTTTTGATCTTCTTTGTCACTAAAGTAAGATAATATAGTCTGACTCTTTTTGCTCTGCTTACTCATGATCCTGGCCAATTATTTGAGTTTTAAACTCTTTGTTAAGGTAAGAGTCTGCTTCCAATGTGGAGAATGTACTGTCCCAAGCTTCAGGGGTTTGTACAGCTGTTTTCAGAGATACTTCTGGGGACCTGAAAATTTTCAGTTCTTCCAAGGTGGTATGACAAGGGGCGAGTTGTTTCCTGTCCACTGCCACAACAAGCTCCACCATGCCAGCATTCCTCCTCGCCCCAAGACCTCCTCTCAGAACTGTGATCCAGATCCGAGCATGGGCAAAGCAAGAAATTCCTGGCTCAGCACTGGCAAAGAGATCCCTGCAATCCCCCTCTGATCAGCCACTTGATTCCCCCTCAGTCTGTGGGTGGGAAGCTCAGGAGGCAGCCACTGACCCGGGCTGTGCTCAGGACTTCAGGCTGAGACCTAGCTTCTCTCTCACCATAGTCACAGACATTTCCCACTGACCTTCTAAGTTGTCTTTGGCATTCATGGGTTGAGAAATCTGTAAACCACCACAGCTGCCGGTGATTCAGTCCTCTGAGGCCTACTCCAGGTTCACTGCAGCCTGCATGCTGCATGCAGCATGCCAAACTGCGTTCCTCTCCCCACCTGGTGCGATATACCTTTCTGATCAATCATCTAGGTTATCTTGGCCTGTATTTGATGAACAGAGAACCAAGGTCTTATCACTCACACAAGTTCTCCATCATGGAGTTATTTCTGATTTTCCCCTGTCTTTCACACCTCTCCTCTCTATGCCCAGTTAGTTACAGTGTCTTGTTGATTCTATAACTATAAAATCTCATGGCTCTGTTCCTTTCCCTCCATTCACATATCCACTGCCCTGATTCTAGACCAGGGCTAAGCAAACTATAGCTCTATGGCCATACAAAAATAAGCATCAGGCCAGATTTGGCTCTCAGGACATAACTTGAAGACCCCTGTTCTAGACTGATTGCACATTATCACCTTTCACGTATACTGTGCTCCAGCCAAAACTGTCCCATTTGTTGTTCCCAAAACTCAGCACTCTTATCTCCCACTTTGCAGGCTATCCTTAGAATGATTTCTTAGAATTCATGGCTTCCTTCAAGGCTTAGCTAATGTGCCAGTTGTCATGAGAAGCCTCTCCTGATTTCCTGAATTGATAACTTTTTATTTCCAGAGGTATCCACCCTTGACTCCTATGCTGAAAAGAGATGTTTGATGACACCTTGTACCTTCTTATTGGTTTTTACTAGAATGGATGTTTGAGGTTTACTTCAATCCATAAGTAAAACCAGCATCTCCTTTTTTGGGTTGTTGCTGTCGTGCAGACATTTTAGTCATGTCCAACTCTCCATGAGCACATTTGGGGTTTTCTTGGCAAAGATAATGGAGTGTTTTGCAATTTTCTTCTTCATCTCATTTTATTGATCAAGAAACTGAGGCAAACAGGGTTAAGTCACTTGCCCAGGGTCACCTAGCTAGTAAGTGTCTGAGGCTGGATTTGAATTCAGCAAGATGAGTCTTCCTGACTCCAGGTTTGGCACTCTATCTGCCACCTAGCCTCCCACATCTCCTCTGTAGGATTCTTCTTTGAGATAGACATGAGTAGTGTGCTATGAAAAAAGTATTGTATCTATATACAGAGAACCTGGGCTTAAATCTAGTCATATTACCTTTGTTAAGTCACTGCTATTTAATCATCATTTGACTTAGATAAATTGCTTCATCTCTCCAGGGTCTGAATAGATCAGTTCTTAATCCAGGGTCTGAGAACTTTATAAAAATGTATTTTGATAATTATTCAATATAATTGGCTTCCTCTGTAAACCTATGTATTTTGCTTTATGCATGTAAAATTATATTCTGAGAAGGGGTCCATTGGCTTCACTAGGCTGACAAAGGGGCCCTTTGAAATAAACATACAATATAATATATTATCTATTATATAATGTATAATATACATATCATATATTACATACATATATTATATAATATATAATAGACAATATACTATATACAATAATGAAATAAGCATTAAACATGTAAAGAATCCCTCAGAAATGCTTTCTAAGGTCCTTTCTAGTTTGAAATCCCATTTTCCTGTGTCTCCTCTAGAACAGAGGATTCAATAATATACTTCTCCAGGGTAAAATTATTACTTTTGCAAGAAAGTTCTTATCAAAATTAATGTTTTCCAAGCCAAATCATGATAATTAATTGTAATGACTGCTCTTACATTATACTATCTCTCTACTCTCCCTCTGCTGCTTTGTCTGGTTTTCACACCACAGAACAAGATCCCTCCTGTCCTCCTCCCCTTTCCCGCCTCCTTTTGTGTGTTGAATCCCCTCATTAGACTGTAAACTTCTTGAAGACAAGGACACTGTCATTCAGTCATTTCAGTTGTTTCAGTCCTGTCTGACTATTTGAGACCTCATTTGGCATTTTCACAGGATAATTTTTCTTTTTTAAAAATATTATTTAACATTTTATTTTTCCCAATTACATGTAAAAACAATTTTAACATTTTTCATCAAAACTTGACTTCCAAATTCTCCTCCCCCACCCATAGAGAATGCAAGCAATTTGACATAGGGTATATAACACACGGGTAGTCATACATCTTTTTATTAATTGTATCTCCAGCACTTTGCATGGTGCATGTCAGGTAATAGAGATGCAGTGGAAGACCTTGGCCATCTCCAGTCACCCTGATGGATATCTGTCCACTGGACCCAGATGGCTTCAGAGGAGAAAGTGAAGCTGGTGACTCCCTCCCTCACTCACATCCAGATCAATTGGAAGTCATGTCAACATCTCCCCAGTGTCATGGTCCTATTCGAGAAAGAAGGACAAAACCACAAGATACTAATAAATGTTTATTGGATTAGAAATGGTGCCATATAAGAGATGGAGATGATATAAGGAGAAGCAATCACAATTTGATTTTTCTTCTGAAACATTTACTTTGTCTTCTTGTTGTTTTAATGATTCCTTTTGTGGTGTATATGTTTGCTCTGTGTCATTATCATTTACAAATAACGCTCCCCACCCAACACACAACTGATTGAATCTGCCCTTGAAAAAATAAAAAGTTTAGAAAAAAATAATATAATAGACACATATAACAGCACATGGAATGTTGCACACCTCTCATTTCCTATCTCTTTGACAAAATGGTCACATATTGCCTCTTGTCTTCTCTGGGGTCAAGATTGGTCATTATAATTACATAAAGCTTAACCGCATTTTTTGTTCTTTTCATTTATGATTTTGAAGTCATTGTATGTATTATTTTCCTCATTATGCTTAACTTACCCTGCATCATATGATCATAGATTTAGAGCTGGAGGATATCTAGTCCAATTTTCTCATTTTATAGATAAAGAAACTGAGGCTGAAAGTTTAAGTCACTTGCCCATGTCCACATACACAGGTTTTATTTTTGTTTTGTTTTGTTTTTTAGCTAGGCAATGGGGTTAAGTGACTCACCCAGGGTCACAGAGCTAGTAAGTGTTACATGTCTGAGGCCAGATTTGAACTCAGGTTCTTCTGAATACAGGGCCAGTGCTTTATTCACTAAGCCACCTAGCTGCTTAGACAGTTTTGAAAGTAAAATTTGAATTTGGGTCTTTCTTACTCCAAGCGCAGTTCTCTATCCACTGCGCCATCCATCAATTTAAAGTCTTCTATTACATCTCTGAGTTCCTTATACTTGTCCTTTTAATTATTATCATTAATATTGACATCAATATTAAAAACAATAACAAGCATACATACCTTGTCAAGATTTGAAAACCTCTTTATGTATGTTCTGTTCTTTAATCTTTACAAGCACTCTTCTAGGTAGGTGCTACTGTTATCTCCATTTCTCAGGTGAGAAAAATGGGAGTTGCAGAGATTAGGTGGATTGCACAGTCACCGAGCTAATAAGTTTCTGAGACACAATTTGAACTCAAGTCATCCTGACTCTAAAACCTGAGCTCTACCTCTGAGAATCACAATCTGTTTAGTTATTGCCAAAATTATGGGTATGTACTTTGCTTTCAGTTCTGAAATGGTGCCTTTCCTTCATGCCTAAACTATTTGGCAATCATAATGAGAGAACTTTGGAAGGCATGTTGGCTGTTTAAGACCACTAGAGGACTACTCAGCATGTCATTTCCCTCCACCCCCATCCCAATGCAGTATAAATGCAGCCTTAGGGTCCCTGGAAAGAAAGTCAAAACCACTTGCAAAGGTGCCTAATTTACAACTAACCACTGGAAGAATATGAGATACAGGATCAGAGCATGTTAAAAAATAAAAAAAGACATAAATGGACTCAAAAAAAAAAAAACCCAACACATAAACAAGCACAAATTGATCTGCTACCAAGCCTTCAGAGGACATTCACACACAGTTATCCAAGGTGGCTGAAGTTAATTAGGGAAGGCTTCCTGGAGGTGACTTTTGATCAGGATTTTAAAGGAAGGAAGACATGTAGGTGAAGACATGCCAGCATTTCATTAGTCCTTAGTAATGTAAAACAGAAAGTGTTTAATTACTAATTCAGTTTCCTGAGGGTTTTCAGCAAATAAGAATTTAAGAAAGTAATTAGGATCTGCAAAAGTGAAAGTAATTTTAAAAAATAATGCACAGTTTGGCAGGCTTTAAATAGAACAAGCAATATTTATAGTGCTTGATGATAATGGAGCTAGCAAATGATTGATTAATTTCAGCTAAGAGAGTATTTAACTTTTGAAAACATTTTAAAAGTTCCTTTTTGAATACGTCACAGCCTATATGATACTGCAGAATCTGGCAAGCAATTACATAGGAAGTAGATATAATTAGCTTACATTTGGGTTGGCCTTTTAACTGAAAAAAAAAAAAGAACCATCAAAATACAGATCTTTTACCAAGGGGCTTTTTAGACCACAAAGCTCGTTTCCATTTTTTTTTGTTTGTTTGCTTTTCAGGATTTTCTGAGAATCTAGCAGAAATGGCAACTCTTTTTTTAATAGACTCTCTTCCTCTTGTATATCCCCTTGTTGGAAGGTACTCCCTGTATAGGCAGACAGGTGGTAGGTGGGATAGGCTGAATATGTGAAAGAATAGTCAGATTCATAATTTGTAGAATAGTATTTAACCTGTTGACAGATATTTTATTTTCCTTACTAAACATGCTATATACATTAACTTCAGTGGATCTCAGATTTCCTCTCTCATGGGAAGGTTGATGGGGGAAAGTCTATCTTGAAGAAAGTTAATCCTTTCCAGTGATACATATATACATACATACACACATACATATATACTTCTATATACATATCTACTTATGTATGTGTATGTGTATGTATTATACATACATATTTATAGACACACACACATGCCCCTCCCAAACTAGGAGGTGCCAACCTACCATTAGATTACCCCAGACCCATGAGTAACTTCTAGATTCCCCCTAAGGTTCAGCTCTAATATCTATTATCTAATTTGTCTATATCACAAAGAGAGATGCCCTTGCCCACATGGGAGGCCCCATAAGGTAGTAAGATTATTCCAGTGCTGTGCACCTAAGTGAGGGGATCACCTGGGCTGAGACCTGTGAAGGTTCCCTATTACTTAGAACATTTCAAGTCTAGGAAGAGACTCATCCAGAGAGAGCTTCAGGTTCATACAGGAGGAAAAATATACAGTTAAGTAATCATTATCTTTCACTGCTTCTATCCCATGGAGGAGAAGAATCAGCCCATGACGAGGTGGGTTGGAGAGGCAATGGCATTGATCTTTTATGAACTTGAGTAAGCTTCATACACATTTTCTAGCACAATTTTTTTTAGTGTAAGCAGAGAGCCTGCCTCATGAGTAACCTTTGTCACACTCCTTTCCTATATATGTTCATTCTCATTCAGTGGCATATGAATTATTTAGTACAAATCAAAATAATTAAATTCAATAAACTTTGCAACTTTTTATATCTTAAAAAACTTTTGATATGCAGTGTCATCTTATTTCTACAATCACTTTACCTGATTTAGTTCATATTTCATCATACAACAAAGAAAAAAAAAAGAGGACGTCTCTCTTATAGCTATAGATACTCTATCCTGCTGCAATCCATTGCAATGGAATTCAGGACAAGTCTCTGCGTGAAAATATTCAGCAATCTTAGTGAAATAGGGTTCTTGGATAAGTTTCAATCTTTAAGCAGTGGTGGCTGCTTTCCTTCATGGGGCAGAAGCAGAGAAAGATTATTTCCCCTCTGCCCCTCAGAACAATAAGAAGAAAATGGATAAAGATTTGAAATAGTAGTTAAGACAGAGTGTTCTATCTAATTGTACATAAGAGTTTGAATTATTTCAAAGAGTTTTCTAAAAGACAAACTCAACAATACTTAGTACAAAGTATCATGCTTGGTGATATTTGTAGTGTTGTTATCCTGGGCTTTTAAGTGCTAGATAACATAGATACAAAAAGTTGGTATAGAGATAAGGAGGGGAAAAACTTCTTATATCCTTCTCAGCTGGTTATATGACATAGGGGTGAGGCCTACCTGCTCAGAATATTTCAGCTTATTTCTAATGGTCTCATAGGTGTTAAAATTGCAAAGCCTGAAGAGAAAATGACAGTACTGTAGTATTATTATTTTGTAATGTTTTCCTTTGGGCCTCAATTTTGGTGACCACATTTTTATCCTCCAAATTATTTACCTTTCCTTACTTAGAGTTGGTAAATTGAGCTTTTTAGGGATTCTTAACCTCTACGTTTTATGGAACTC
Organism: Vombatus ursinus; assembly: GCF_900497805.2. Lineage (NCBI taxonomy): Eukaryota > Metazoa > Chordata > Mammalia > Diprotodontia > Vombatidae > Vombatus > Vombatus ursinus. Next base: position 3,449,087 of record NW_020954580.1, on the reverse strand, counting down.
TTTGGCAGTCTAGTGAAGCTTATTGTCAGAATATAATTTTTAAATGCACAAAATGCAATAAAAATATATGTGATAGAAATAGATATGTAAAAAACTTAATTATATTGAATAAGTTAACAAATTATACATTAAAAAAGTTAACTCTAGGGTAAGAACCTTTGCTAGAATGAAAAATTCATTGAAAGCTGTAACAGTTATTTTTTTATTCCTTGCAACATATTTTCTTTTTTATTGTGAACTTAACAATAGTCAACAAGCATAAACAGTTCAATAAATGAAGAACAAAAAAAATTGGGTTGTATCCTTATTTTTCCACGTTCCTTCCAACATTTGTTTCTTTCCCCTTCAATCGTTTTAGCCAACTTGATAGGTATAAAATGCTATCTCAAGGTTATTTTAAATTTACATTTCTTTAATCAATAATGGTTGTGAGCATTTTTTTTCACATGACTACATTGTTTTGATTTCTTTGTTGGAAAACTGCTTGTTTATATCCTTTGATCATTTATAAATTGGGGAAAGACATATTCTTATAGATTTTACAAATTCCTTTATATACTTGATATACAAGACCTTAATCTGAGAAACTATGATTCCCCACCCCCCAATTTTCTGTTTTCCTTCTGGTCTTGGCTACATTTGTTTTATTTGTACAAAACTTTTTAAATTTAATGTAATCAAAATTGTCCATTTTATACTTCACTCTGCTGCTTTATTGCTTGTTTATTCATAAATTGACCACCTGTCCATAAGTCTGATAAAAAATGTGTTCCATGTTCTTCAAATTTTCTCATAATATCTTTCTTTATATCTAGGTCATGTATCCATTTTGATCTTATCTTGGTTGATGGTATAAGATATTGGTCTATGTCCAATTTCTGCCCCATCGATTTGCAATTTTCCCAACAATTCTTTGAAATAATGAATTATTATTCCCCAAACTTAATTTTTACACTTGTCAAATACAAGGTTACTATATTCATTTAGTGATGTAAATTGTATGTCTATTCTGTTCCCTTCATTTACCTTTCTATTTCTTGGCCAGTTCCAGATAGTTTTGATAGTTACTATTTTATAATATAGTTTAAGATCTGGTACTGCCAAACCTCCTTCCTTTACATTGTTTTCATTAGTTTCTTTGATATTCTTGGCTTTTTGTTCTTCCAAACCAATTTGGTTATTTTTTTTCCTAATTCAGTAAAATCTTTTTGGTAATTTAACTGGGATGACATTAAATATGAAAATTAAGTAAAATTGTCATTTTTATTATATTGGTCAAGCCTACCCATGAACAATTAACATTTCTCTAAATATTTAAATCTGATTTTATTTGTATAAATTTTTTTGAAAATAATTTTGTTTATATACTCCCTGGCTTTATTTTGGCAGGTATACTTTCAGGTATTTTATACAGTCTAGAGTTATTTTCAATGAAGTATCTCTTCCAATCTTTGCTTGTAGGGCTTTGTTCATGATATATAGAAATGCTGATGATTTAAGGAACTGTGAACTGATCTAACCACTTTGGAGAGCAATCTGGAATTATGCTCAAAGAGTTATTAAACTATCCATACCCTTTGCCCTAGCAATACCACTACTAGGTCAGTTCCCAAAGATGATTAAGGAAAAAGGAAAAGAACTTACGTGTTCTAAAATGTTTCTGGCTTTTTGCGGTGGCAAAGAACTGGAAATCACAGGGATGCCTGTCAACTGGGGAGTGGCTGAACAAGTTGTGGTATCTGATTGTAATGAAATACTACTGTACTATAAGAAATGATGAGCTCATTCATCATGGGCAGACTTGCATGAAATAATGAAGAATGAAATGAGCAGAACTAAGAGAATGTTGTATACAGTAACAGGAATATAGTTTTAAGAACAACTTTGAGTGAATAAGTCATTTTAACTATTATAAATTCCCAAGTTAACTACAAAGGACCTATGAAGGGAGATACCATCTACATTCAGAGAAAGAACTGATAGCTAGAAGTATGTATAGATTGATTTTACATATATGTATGTTTGTGCATATACATACATACATATATACATATATGTGTATATATATACATTTATATGTGTATATATACACATATATTCATGTCTAATGGGAGCTATCTCTGGAGTTGGGGGGGAGGGAAGGAAAAATTAAAAAAGGAAACTTACATGATAACATTATTATATATTTAAAAGGAATAGCAAGTTGTATATAATAGATTTGCAGTTTCATGTGCAATCATCTCATATTTTTTTCAAATTCTTTTCCTCCCCCCACCCACAAACTGAGAAAAAAAGCAATATGATATTGATTATGTATGTGAAGTCATGCAAAACATATTCCATATTAGCCATGTTACCAAAAAGCAAGAAAAAATATAATTTGTACTCAGAATTCATCAGTTCTCTTTCTGGAGGTAGAGAGTATTTTTCATCATAAATCCTTTGGAATTGTCTTAATTATTGTATTGGTCAGAGTAGCTAAATCTTTCACTTGAGATCATCATTACGCTATAGCTGTTACTGTATACAATGATCTCCTGCTTTTGTTCACTTCATTTGCATCAGTTAATATAGGCTTTCCCATTTTTTTTCTGAAAACATCTTTCTTACATTTCTTATAGAACAATAGGCCATCAAAACCTTGTGCCACAACTTGTTCAGTCATTCCTCCATTGATTTCCCCTTCGATTTCCAATTCTTTGCCTCCACAAAAAGAACTGATATATTTTTGTACATCTAGGTACTTTTCCTTTTTTTTTTTTTTGATCTCTTTGGGATTTAGAACCTCCACTCTAAAAACTCTTCATTATATGCCTCTTTTATGTGAGAAAATTTCCCCTGTTCATCCTCTCCTTCCCCCTTCTCCCAGTGCATCTCTTTTCCTCACTCTTCATTTTTGCGGAGCGCATGCTAACCTAATCAACTCACACCCATGCCCACTATTTATGTAGACCCTTTCTAACTGCCCTAATAATGATAAAGTCCTTAGTAGCTACATGTATCATCTTCCCATAAAGGAATATAAACAGTTTAACTTTGTTGAGTCTCTTATGAATTATCTTTTATGTTTACCTTTTTAGATTTCTCTTGACTTGTGTTCGAATATCACTTTTTCTATTCAGCTCTGGTCTTTTCAGCAGAAATGCTTGAAACTTCTCTATTTCATTAAATATCTATTTTCCCCTGAAGGATTATACTCAATTTTTATGGGTAGGTGATTCTTGGTTGCAATTCTAGTTCTTTTGCCTTTTGGAATATAATATTCCAAAACCTCTGCTCCTTTAATGTGGAAACTGTCACATTGTGTATGATCCTGACTATGGTGCCATGATATTTAAACTGTTTCTTTCTGGCTGCTTGCAATATTTTCTCATTGACCTGGGAGCTCTGGAATTTGGTTATAATATTCCTGGGAGTTTTCATTTTGGGATCTCTTTAAGGAGGTGATTAGAAAGGAGTATTTCTTACTTTCATGTAATTAATTTCTTTCTTTTTAGTTTTTAACTTTTGCTTCCATAAGATTTTGAGTTTTAAATTTTCTCCCCCTCCCTCCTCTCCCCCCTCCCCAAGAAGGCATGCAATCTGATATAGGCTCTACTTGTACATTCATATTAAGCATATTTTTCACGTTAATCATGATGTAAAGAATTAGAACTAATGGGAGGAGCCAGAAGAAAGAAGAAACAAAACAACAAAAGAAAAGGGGAACAAATAGTATGGTTCTATCTGTATTCAGACTCCATAGTTCTTTCTCTGGATGTGGACAGCATTTTCCATCATGAGGCTTTTGGAATTGTTTTAGATCCTTGCATTACTGAGAAGAGCTAAGTCTATCAAAGTCAGTTATTGCACAATGTGGCTGTTACTGTGTACAATGTTCTCCTGGTTCTGCTCATTTCACTCATCATCAGTTCATATAAGTCTTTCCAGGTTTTTCTGAAGTCTGCCTGCTCATCATTTATTATAGCACAATAGTATTACATTACATTCCTATACCACAACTTGTTCAGGTATTCCTCAATTGTTGGGTATACCCACAGTCTACCATTTTTTTCACCATGAAAAAAGAGCTGCTATAAATATTTTTGTACATGTGTATCAGATTCTTTCAATTTAGATTTTACTCTTTGTATCTAAGATACTGGGACAGTTTCCTTTCAAAATTTTTGGAAATATGATATTTAGGCTCCTTTTTTTTATCATGGCCTTCAGGTAGTTCAATAATCCTTAAATCATCTCCGCTTGATTTATTTTCCCGGTCAGTTGTTTCTTCCAATGAAATAGTTCAAATTTTCCTTTATTTTTTCATTCAACTTTGTTCATTGTTTCTTAAAATCACATAAAGGCATTAGCTTCCACTTGTCGAATTATCATATTTAAGTGATTATTTTCTTCAGTGAGCTTTTGTACCTCTTTTTCCTTTTGACCAATTCTGTTTTTAAGGAGTTATTTTCTTCAGTGAATTTTTGTGCCTCTTTAACCAAGCTGTTAATTATTTTTTTCATAATTTTATTCCATTAGTCTCCTTCATTTTCCCAATTTTTCCTCTACCAATCATATTTCTTTAATTCTTCCAGGAATTTTCATTAAGCTTGTGTCCAGTTAGCATATTTTGAGGCTTTGCTTAATTGATTTCACATTGTTCTTCCAAGTTTGTTTTGGTCTTCTTTGCCACCATAGTGCCTTTTTAATGGTCAAATTATTTATTATTATTATTATTTTGGTGTTTACTCATTTTCCCCATCTATTTCTTGACTTTGAGCTTTATGTTAATGTTGAGATCCATTCACCTCAGGGTTGGAAGGCATTTTTTCAAGTTTTAGGCTTTTTTCATTCTGTTGTTTGCAAAGCTAGTTCTGAGAGTTTGCAAGTTTTTCTTGCTTACAAGCTGATATGATCTGAGGAGAGGTGTGGTCATTGCTTTCTTTGTTTGGACTCTGGTCTTTACAAGGAAGAGCCCCTGCTGTACCTCAGCCTCAAGTCCTGATGCTCCTCTTGGCTCTGGAACTAAGACCAGGGCCCCTTCTCCCCTGTATCTGCAAGTTAGAACTGTGACCAGGGTCCCTGCTTCCTTGTTACTGACCACAAAGAGCTCCACTACATCTTGGAATAGTGACTCAAAACTGTATAGGAGTAAGAGTTGCTAATCAGCATCAGTTTCACCAAAGGCCAAGAGAGGGTCACCTGTAATGTATTTCTGACCAGTTGTCCAATCCCTTTCCTGTCTCTGGGCTGAGAACTGCAGAAGCTGCTGCTGCTTCTGCTGGCACAGAGGTCCACTTGGTACTACTTCCAGTTAAACTCCAGGCAGACTTCCACCCTGGTTTCAGACATCTCCTAAGGATCTTCAAAGTTCCCTTTGGCTGGAAAAAAATGTTTTAATCTGACTTTTTGTTGGCATTGTTGTTCCAAAATTTGATTTGAGGCATTATTTTTAAGTTGTTTGAAAGACAATGTTGACAGAATTAGGCTAGGTTGCTGCCTGTACTCCACAATCTTGGCTCTGCCTTCTTTTTTTACCTCTTGCAATAATCTTCTCATAAATCTCCCTGCCTTAAGTCTCTCTCCACTCTAATCCATCTTCCATTCAGCTGCCATGGTAATTTTTTTCTAAAGTTCTGGTGAATCCACATCAGTTCCCTCTTCAATGAACAGCAGTGACTATTATCTTCAAGGGGAAAAAAAATCTCTGGCATATAAAGGTCTTTATAACAAGGCTATCTTCAAAACTTTCTACCCTTCATATACCTAACTCTCCTCTACTCAGTCTATGATCAATTTATACTAGCCTGCTTTCACTTCCTTGCATACAATATTATATTTTGCACCGGATGTTCCCCAAGCCTGAAACATTCTTCTTCCTAACCTCTTGCTCATAGTTTTCCTAGCTTCCTTCAAGGCTCAGTTCAAATCATATTCTCTACAAGAGACTTTTATGGCTCCTTTAACCTTTAATGCCTCCCCCTTTTAGATTATCTTCATTCTCTCTCTCTCTCCCTCTCTCTCTCTCTCTCTCTTTCTCCCCCCCTCACATACACACACACACGCGCGCACACACACACACACACACACACACACACACACACACACACACATGCTCCTTAAATACAGGGACTGTTTTTTTTTTAATTTGTGCAGTTATCACTTAGTATAGTACCTATAACATAGTAAGCACTTAGTAAATGCTTGTTGGCTGAATAAAATATATATATTATATATATATATAATCTAAAGAAATTAAGAAAGGCAAGTAACTAGAGAGGTATTAATTTCTCATGGGTTTAATATTCCAATATACTAATAATAATAATAATTAAAATAAAAATTATAATTTTACCTGAATTACTTTAAGGGTTACTACTACCAATCAAACTATCAAGGGGTTACTTAATAAGCAGATAAAGTAATAACAAAATTCATTGGGAACAATGAATAGTCTGGAACCTCAAGGAAAACAATGAAAAAAAAATGAAAGGGGTATGTACAGACTTCAAACTACATTACAAAACAGTAATCGTCAAAATTAAATTTTCTACAAATTTTCATTTTTTAACTTGTTAATGGAAAAAATGACTAATTTAAAGAAAACCTGGTCTTGTGAGTTATTTTTTTAATTCATTAGTGGAAAAAATAACTAAAAAACCTTAGTCTTGTGAGTTCTTGAGCAAATAATATTTTGAATAAGTGATATTTATTTACTAGCCAAAAACACAAATTCCTGGAGTAATGAGTATTCAAAATACTTTTTTTTTTAGAAGACTGAAAAGCATTTAGACAGAATATAGATTTAGAGAAGCATCTTATGCTATGTATCACAAGAGTCACGCTGTGGATGTCCCCCAGAGCTCTTTCTCTTCCCCTCTACACTATTTCACTTGGTAATCTAATCAGCTCTTATGATTACAACTATCTTGTCTATGCTGATGATTCTCAGATCACTTATAACTATTCTCAGATCACTTATGTAACATCTCCTAACCTCCAGACTGGCATCTTTAACCATCAATGGCATCACACATGGGATGTCCCATAGACATTTTAAACTCAAGAAGTCCAAAAACTCAACTTATTATCTTTTTCCCAGACTCTCCTCCCCTTCCAAACTTCTCTATTGCTGTTGAAGGCACCAGTCTCCTCCAAGTCAGTATGGCTCAGTACCTTGGTGTTATCCTTGTCTCCGTATTCTCTCACCCATCCCTGATCTCATGTCTAATCTGTTGGCAAAGCCTTTGATTTTATCTTTGTAAAATCTCCCCTACATGCTCCCTTCTGTTCTCTGACACTAATACCACCCTGCTCTAGAATCCCATCACCTCATACCTGAATTATTACAACAGTCTGCTGGTGGTCTCATCTTGACTCTCTCCTCACTCCAATCCATTCACCACTCAGCTGTCAAATTAATCTTCCTAAAGCAAAGACCAGATCATGTAACCCCTCTCCTTAACAAACTCCAGTGTCTCCCTATCATTTTCAAGATCAAATAGAAAATTTTCTGGCATTCAAAGCCTGGCCCTTTCCTAGATTTTTTATCTTCATATACCTTATTATCCACAAAATGCCCTGAGAGTCCAGTGAAATTGGTATCCTTCATATTCTTCAATGACACTCCATCTCTAGATCCTGGGGATTTTTCATTGGGTATCCCCTGTTCCTGGAATTATTTTCCTGCTGTTGGCTTCCCTGGTTTTCTTCAAGTCATAGCAAAAATATTATCTTCTTTGAGAAGTTTTTCCTAATACTCCATGTTTCTAGTATCTCCCCTTTATTTATTTTCTTTAATCTATGTTGGTTATAGCTTGTTTTCATAACATAATTGTTTTCACGCTGTCTTCTCCATTAGACTCTGAGTTCCTCAAGAGCAGAGATTCTTTTTTTGACAATTTTTTTTGGTGAAACAATTGGGGTCAAGTGTCTAGACCTGAGTTACACAGCTAGTGAGTGTTATGTGTCTGAGACCATATTTGAACTCATGTCCTCCTGACTCCAGGACCAGTGCTCTATTCACTGTGCCACCTAGCTGCCCCTTTGCCTTTCTTTCTATCACCAGTGCTTAGCATATTATCTGGCACAGAGTAGATACTTATAAATGTTTACTAATTGAAAAATGATTATATAATTTAAAAATTATGAGATAACTTCATTTAAAAATCATATTAGAATAGATAGGTTTTTCATAAATATTGAGTATAGAGGAGGGTGGGAGTGGGGAAAGGGATGGATTCTTAACCAAACAAGGGTTCAGGTTGATTTTAAAAGAGGAAAGATTCAATATATGCTGCATAATTTTTTAAAAGTCTATGAAAAGTCATTACAGATAAGATAAGAAAGGAAACTAAGTGAGGAAAAACAAATCTTTGTGTCAACTATTTGTCTCAAAAGTCAGATCTCTGATACATCCATCTATCTCTCTTTCTCCATACACACACACACACACACACACACAGGCACAGACATACACATATGCACACGCACAAACTATATAATTAACTCAATGGTATAAGATCAGGAGCAAGATAAACAATCAAAATATTTCAATTAAAAAAATTGAAATTTATTAAGAACTACATGAAATAGTTGCTAACCATTCATAATACAAAAACATCCAAGTTTAAAAAGCTCTGAAGTTTTATGTAATACTGAGTAAACTGATAAAAATGATTTTAAAAAGGGAAAATCAATACTGAAGAAATTGCAGGAAGATAGAGGCTCACTAAAAGTTTATGGAGATGTGAATTAGAGAGCAATTTATAATTCTTTGAGAAATACAATAAAGTGACTTCTGTGTTCAAAACCTTTATCCAGAGAAACCTCTACCAGGTGTTTTGCAAAGACATCAAATATATGTATGTATGTATGTATGTATGTATGTATGTATGTATGTGTGTGTGTGTATATATATATGTATATGTACGTATATTCATAGCAGAACTTTCTGTATTAGCTAAAAACTAGAAACAAAGTTGGTGTCCATTGATATGGGAATTACTTAATGAATTATGGCCTATGAATGCAGTGGAATATGATTGTATGATCAAAAATGACAAATAAAAGGAATTCAGAGGAACATGGGAAGCTGTATATAACAATAAAAATAGCAGCTCACATTTACATAGCGCTTTCAAGTTTGCTAAGTGATTTACATTCATTATCTCACCTGATCTCACAGTAGGAACTGAGACAATGTGAAGTAAGCAGAACCAGAATAAAATGCACAATGATTAAGATAATGAAATAGAAAAGAACAGCAAAATGAAATCCAATGCTGAATAATTGTAATGATAACTCTTGTCCCAAGATAAGATATGAGGAATCATCTACCCCCCCTTTTTGTTGAAGAGGTGTTATCCATGAGTACAGAATATTTTCTACAGTAGCAGGTGTGGTAACTGTTGCTTGATTTTGCTTAACTATTTTTGTAGATTTTTTTCTAGAAGGATTACTTTGATAGGGGTGTAGTAAAACTGGTAAAACTCTAATTTTAAAATAAGATCTCAATAAAGCATTTAAAAATCCAAATATGCAAGGAATAATAGAATGCAGTCATATGTCTGTTTGTTTTTAAAGCAAGAAAGCTGAAAATCTACTGGGGTATATATTATTTCTCACCCTTATTTCATGGGGAAAAAATATTTTACATTAGGCCATGTTGACTAGGAGGGAGGACATTTACATTCTGGTCCTCTTCTGCCACAAACAGCATTACCTGAGATTAACCATTTCTTCTTTTTGAGACAGTTTCATCATCTATACAATGAAGAGCTCAGTTTAGCTCAGCTCTAAGGCCATTTCTAGCTCTATGAAATATTCAATATCTGTTAAGTACTTTGCAAACCTTAAAGTGATATATAAATGTTAGCTAATATTATTATTGTTAAATATGCCATTCTCTGAATTTATAGATCTACTCTTCTCTTAAGCAAGTATCCCTTCTTACATTTAAAGTCATAACAACAATGAATATTGGGCCCAGGACTATTCCTAGAAGTTGCAGAACTCAGGAAAAATCTTACTATGTGTTTTATTAATTTTTTAAAAATATCATTGAAGTCAAATTTAGAGTATGCATATATTGGTATAAGATTTAAATGGACATTGAGGGCCATCTCAAAGGAAAGAGGTCAAAAAGAGAAACATATGACCTAATCATGAGGGACAAGAGACAGTTTAAGATTGCCTATATGGTTTAAAGTTCTTAGGAATTTTTGTGTGCCCCTAAGTCACCTCCTCTCCATCTGGACACCCTTCCTGTATCACTGTTGAACAGTGTCCCTCCCAATAGTTAGACTTAGGGCTTATAATTTGATTAGTCACCCCTACTGATAGCTCTTTTTAGATTTATTTCAGAACCTGTAAGTCTACCTTATTCTTTCCCACTGATGTTGTATCTTATAAAAACAAACAAAAAAAAGTATGTGATACTGCAAATGTAAATTTATTGAATTCCTCCATTTTAATTAGTTTTTTTCTCATATTTTGTCTGAAAAGCAAAGCCTTTTTTAATGAAATTATAAAATACAAGCAAATGTTACATGGCATTTTTATCACCTGCTCACTTGAGATCGAAAGTCTAATTCTATGGCACCTAAAACTATTCTAAAATTTTTAACTGCCATATTAAAACTGTAATTTTTATCCCAAATCTTTGGTAGAGCTATAATTTATTTCAATGAAATAAAGGAATGCAGATGGTGATTTAACACCACATTTCAACATTTTATGGCATCGAGATATTATTATAGTGATTATATCACTGTTTGAAGTATGGAATATGGAGCAGATTAGCTACAGTCTCAACTAAGAAACCCAACAAGGCTAAACTTTCCATCTGAGAGTTCACCTCATAACTCCTAATAACTATTGGAGACACACACATATCTCTCTTGGGTTTTTAGAAGGAAAACAATTCCAGTTGCTGCATGTGGGTCATTATAAAGTTGTATTAGATGGATTTAGCTTGCAATGTTAATGGTTCTATTACTTGAGTTCTGTGACAAAGATAATATTTACACTATAATCTTGTTCCTGCATTTTTCCATAATATTTATTAATTTTTGCCCCAAATAGTATTTTCAATTCCATAAATTTTCCATATGAATCCACCACTTAGTGAGGTTCCTAGATTATATTGTTTTAGCTTTGTTCTTCATCTCAAATAAAAATATAGATTATCTTTCTAGGCTTATTATGCTGACTATTTACAACCTGTTCATAAAATGTTCCCTTTCCTGTTATACATTAGACCCTGCTACTTTCTCTCCTCAACTTTCTTCTCCTTTAGTTTCAACTCAATATTTAGCTCAGGCAGCTGGTTGGAATTTATTATTCCAGGTACTTTTTTTTTAAACTAGTTTCAGCAATTACTACTGACTAAGCTCTCTCCAAGAGTGAAGTTGCCAGTAGATCACAGCAGTAATCAATGGGAAATAATTAGGCAGTGTCTGGGTCTGTGACCTTCTTTGAATATTACTAAAAAAAAATTAAGCTAACCCTCTGTGTTGCATGTTCTTACTAAGGATCATCAGAGAAGAGCCCTACCAATAAACCAAATAAATTTCAGCAGTGAAATTCAGAGAAAAAATCAGTTGAACTGTCAAAAGAGGAACCTTGAAAAGAAACTACAGGCTTTTGAAGGTCAAGTCTCAGTGTGGCATAATTTTTACCATCTGTGTTCAAGCTAGTAGGATTCTAAGACTGTCATATGCAGTCTCTCCACTGAAAATAATAGACAAGAAAAAAAAAGCCTACCCAACAGGGAGCCTGAATGTCATTAGCTGTATAGAAAATGAAAATGCTACAGTGTACAAACTCAAGGTGACCCTTAATTTTCCTTCCCCTTGACCTATGTCCATCTACAGATAGTTTCAGAAAAGCAGTGCCATGGTGAATCAAAATAATTCAGTGTCCAATGAAATGTTACACTACCGAAGCAGGCTAGAAAACTAGGCAACAAAAGCCTGTGTGATCAATCAACCATGATATCGCCATGTTACACAGGCAAGAAGGATCAACCTTTCTCTCTGAGAAAGGGGAAAGGAAAAAAAAAAGCATGAGGACTGAGGAATTAATTTAGGGGCTTAATTCCATTTTCTTTAGATTCAAAAAAAGGATGAGGTCTAGAAAGTTGGGAAGATGATTATAGTCATCCCAAAATTCTTTCATTTTGCTTATAACTAGAAGTATGACCTTATAAGGATATTCCATGTTATGCATGCATATGCATATTGAGGGTTGATATGTACTTGGATATCATTCTTAGTGATGAAGATAATTCATAGAAGTCTCATTTTTATAGGATGCTGTCATAAATATATTACATAAATGGAAAGTGACTGAGCAATACAGAAGATTTTAAATCATCTTGTGATTCATGGTAGAAAGGAAAACTGAACTAAGAGTCAGAAGATGTGGATGGGAATCCCAATCACTGCTTAGGATCTGTTCAACCTTTATTAAGTTATATAGCTGCTCTGTGTCTCGTTTTCCTCATTGGCAAACTCTTGGAGTTGAACAAAATACCATTTGAGCTTTCTTCCTTTTCTGAAGCTGTGAAAAGCTTTACATTGTTTCAATTAGACTTTTGTTTCATAATTTGCTGATTAAAGCAAAAAGAGGTGGATATGTTGGGTATTTTATTTCAAGCCATTTAAATAAAATAAAACATTTTCAAAATATTCTCATAGGTAATAGCAGGCTTCCAATTTTCTTGAAAACTCATTTGTACAGAATAGCCTTAGTCCTGACCCATTCTGTAAAAAATGGAATTTTCTTGTAGTAAAATGCTATCATGTTTTATCTGAGAAGTGCAAAGTGGCTCAGATATAATTGTACTCAGAAATACATACATAACTAAGATGCAATTTACACAGTCTATGAAAATGGATGCAATTCCACAAAACACGAAGCTTGCATATTATAAAAATATTGAACAATTATGGCAGGATTATGATTATTACTAGTATCTATTGCCATTGTTATTTTTATTTAAAAATCCAGAGAGAAAAGAAATTTTATAAAGTGTGCTGAAACACAAACATCCTGGATGAAGCAAACAATTAACTTATGATTTATATTCACCACCATATGTCAATGAAGCATAGTGATTTGGGGTAAAGCAACACCAGACAAAAATCCACTCTGCTGCTCTAGCCACCACCTCCCAGGAAAAATAGATTCCATAAAAACAGAGACATAAAAAATAATCACACTCTCCAAATGCTAGTTAATAAAATGCTCCACCTCTTTAGGAGAAGGAGAGATTGTATTTGTATTCATTAGGGTGACCTAACCACTCACTTGGATGCTTTATTATGCCTCTCCTGCGTGATGTAATAACTTTAACACATGAAAATAAAGCAAGTAAATTACATTGATCTCTCTCCATATATACACACACCCTTTGTTTCTTTTTTCCTTCTATTTCTCTCTTTCTTTTTTCTTCCTCCCTTCCTTCCTTCCTTCCTTCTTTTCTTTCTTTTTCTTTATTTCTCCTCTTAACATTTCTTAGCCTCTTTCTGCTTTTGTTGTTGCTGTGTATCTCTTTCTTTGTCTCTCTCTTCCTCTCCATGTCTCTATGTCTGTCTTTTTGTTTCTATTTGTGTCTCTGTCTCTCTCTCTCTGTGTCTCTCTCTGTGTCTCTATTTTTCTTTCTCTCTGTCCCTGTCTCTCTGTTAAGATCATGAAGTATCTAGGTGGTACAGTAAATAAAGTGCTGAATCTAAAGTAAGGAAGTCTTAACTTCAAATATAGTCTCAAATACTTATTCACTATGAATTCCTGAAAAAAAAATTAACTTCTATCTGCCTCAGTTCTCTCATCTATAAAGGGTATAAAAAGCACCTAATTCATAAACCTAAGGTTTATGTGAGGACAAAATCAAGACAGTCCTTGTAAAGTGATTTGCAAATGTCAAAACATTATTAAACACAAATTACCATTATGTTAATATTGATAAAAGATTTTTTTAATAAGTAGAACCACAGAGATCAAGCTGCTCAATGACCTTCATTCTTATTTTTAAAAAATTGCCTGAAATGGCAATTTATTCATTGAATATATTTATTGAAATATAAAACATGCAATATTTATTGAAATATAAAACATGCCTTTCAAGGTTTCTATAAAAGAGGGTTCTCTATAGATAGATGGTGCAATACTTCAGATGCTTCTCTCTCGATGATATTTTACTAATTGTATCAAGCCTTTTAATATTACAAGTCTTTCTCATTCAAATCCATGTTTATTCCTTAGAAACTTTTAACAATGAACTTAAGAAAAACTAAATTCTTGAAAAATGTAAATTATTCATTCTACTGATAGACACTTTGATTAATTGAAGTTGAAACAGCAAAATAAGAAGATAGAAATATTGCATGGGATAAAAGCAACATTTAAAAAATGAGAATTCATAAACCTGCTACTCCCCTTCAGCATCTTCACCCTCTATATACTTAGGTCTACACCATACCATGTGCTGAATACTGTCAGCACAAATACTTTCTCAGAAAGAAAGTACTTTCTGATGAAAATGAGAATCTCAGGAACTCCACATATATTATGGAAAAATATCAACAAATGTCTGATTATTTCAAAAGACAAATTTTGAAAGACTTTTGAAAGATAATATATAGAATGAAATTAAGTTAGAAATAAGAGTTCTCAATTTAGCATTATGAGACAGTCATAAAGATAGAAAAAATAATAATAATTATGATGTCAAATATCTCCAAATAAATAGAGACTCTGAAAAACTGAATGACAAATTTGGAATGTAAAAACTAGAAGTGGAAGAATATCTATCAGAAGGGAAGTAAAAGTCAAAAACAATAAAAGACACAAATTCTACGAAAGATAAAGTAACTAATCCTGTAAATAGGATGCACCGAGGTGCATGTAAACTAAAGATTACAGTTTTTAAAAACTGAAAATATAAAAACCCTACATGCCATTCTGCAAGACTGTTTTTGTCTATATGTAAATAAGCCAGAATATTTGAATATTAAAAAAAATCAGGTAGTGATTGATTTAATAAACAGTTTATCATGAGAGAAAAGTCCATGCTAAAATATTCAAAATATGTATAGATTATATTCCACAATTTTAATAATTAACAACATACTTTATAGATTAACATCTATGAAGGAATATAATTTGAATAATGTAAAGTTACTTCTATAGCTTTAAAAATCAGAGAAGAGAATAAAATTGCATATTTCAAAAATAGAATAGTATATTCCAAAAGAGCTCAACCTCCAACAAAAAGTAATATATCCTGTAAAGCTAAGCTAAGCATAATAATTGAGAAAAGAGATTTATAAATGCAAAGACTTTTGAGGCATTCTTAAAGAAGGAAAAATGAGAGGAGTGCCTTTGATTTGGAAATATGCCAAAAAGAAACATGAGAAAATTATTTTTTACAATTGTCAAGAGAAGACTAAATAATGAAATCTGTTCTCTGGTGTATTTAGTTTATAATTCAAAGGAAAAAAAGAAATCATTCAAAACAATGGATAAAACAAAGATGAAATAGGGATAATGAATGAGACAAAAAAAGGGCAAAAATGATTAAAGATTTAAGAGAAGCTTTAAAAATCAAATGATGGGAATTAAATGTTCTAATTCATAGTTCATGGGTTAGATTCTGTGACTTTTCTCTAAGCAAATCAATATAATTTATATGAGATAACAGTGGGGATTTGCTTAAATAGATAGAGTGGAGGTAAGAGATGGATAAGAACTACATATATAGTTTGTTGAATCCATTAGAGAAGAGAAAAAGGAAATTAATTTCTTTATTCTCTCAACACAAGAGAGAATGTGGGAGGAAAAGATTAAATCAATGGGAGGTTAGAAGGTGAGATAGAAAAAGTAGGTGAAATCTTACTTTGGAAATGAAAAAGAGAAAGTACCACTAAAGAATATTCCCATTATGAGTCAGTATATATCTGTAATAAGAGACAGAATCATTATAATATATTTGATCTTAGAGAAAATTTGCATCTTAAGAGACCTCCTTCTCCATGAATAAGCTATACTTGCTGTAACTGCATTCCACCCTAGCAGGTAAAATGTATGAGTGCTGAGGGTAGTCACTCACCAGGGTGGTAGAGAGCACACAGAAAGAGAGATAGGGTACTCTGGCCTTAGGATAAATAAGTGATTATGGTAAAGTTATTATGGAGGGGAAAAAATGAAATTTGGGGAATGTAAAATTATATATTCTAGAAACTTTAATTTTATGAGAGGTAAACAGAGAATTGATAATGAAAATGAAATGGCTACAAATTGGAGAATAGAGGTCAGAATATGCTAGCAGGGGAGAGGCATAAAGAATACAAATTAAATGGAAACTTCTTGGAAAAGGGAAGTCACAAAAGAATGTTTCCTTAATTAAAAGAGTCTTAGGTAAGTGAAGAGTTTTCAAACTATACATATAGCTAGGCAGAGCAAGATAGGAATAAAGAATAACAAATATATGATAAAAAAGAAATAAAATAAAATAAATTCAAAAAACTTGTGATAATATATGCAAATAAGAATCAAGGGAAAGTCATAAAAATACTATGTGGAAATAGACTAGCATCAAAGTAGTGAAAGAAAAGAAGAGAAAACTCTGACTTAAAAATAGAAAAAAATATAAAAATCAAAACAAAAAATTAAATGAAAAAACCCACAAACCTGATAATCAAAATCTTAAATATGAATGGATCAAGTAATCCAATTAAAGAAAAGAGAGTGACCAAATAAATAAGAAAGCAAACACCAATCATTAGCTATAAATAAGAAACACATATAAGGAATCAAAACATGAATGATACAAATTAGACCCTGAAACAAAATTTACCATGAATGAGATATGCAAAAGGGGGAATAAGCTGATTCTTTGAGAATCATTCTTTGCTCCCCACTTTTATGTTACAACTTTACTATATATTCTTCACTGAATCATTTAACATAGGTAGTCTCTCCATTGGTACAGGTAGTACCTACCTATATATTTCTTCTAACTTTTTTAGTTTATGGATTTTTAACATCACATTCATTTCTCAATACAGGGAAAGGAAATATAGGTCCTATGACTTCATTTATTCTTATTCAGTTGGTTCAGTCTTGTCTGACTCTTCCTGATTGCATTTGGGATTTTCTTTGCAAAGATACTAGAATGGTTTGCTATTTCCTTCTTCAGCTCATTTTACAGATGAAGAAACTGAGGCCAACAGGGTTAAGTGACTTGTCTAAGATCATACAGCTAGTAAGTGTCTGAGGCTGTATTTGAAGTCGTCTTCCTGATTCCAGGCCTTAGTAGAGATCTCTCTGTCTCTTTTTCTCTCTCTCTTCATAATATACATATAGACACACAAATACATACATACATACATACATACATATATATGTTTGTGTATGTATTTGTGTGTGTATACTTGACTATTGAGCAGAATCAGTTCTAAATGGTTATTCAAATTACATATACAAGGTAACAATAGCATAAAAAGAACAATACCCCTCAAGTTAATCTACAGATTTAATAATATACTAAACTACCAAAGGAATATTTTACAAAGTCAGATTAAAATAGTAACAGAATTAGTTTGGAGAAATAAGGGATCAGAGCATAGAGTAAAATAATGAAAAAAAGTTAAGATGAAAGAGGAATCTCAAACTGTGTTTTAAGTAGTAAGTAACAAAATTTGATAATATTAGTAATTGATAGTAATAAATATCAGTTATTTGATATTGATTTAAAATGAAAAGTAAATCAATGGTACAGATTAGAGAAAGGATCAGAAATAATTTATTTTAACAACTCAGTGTTGGATAGACCTGAAAACACAAATTACTTAGCAAATTATTCGAGAACTTCTGAGAAAACTAGGAAGCAGTCCGGCAGAAATTCGACTTAGACTCTCATCTTAGACTATATTACACAATAAATTCAAAAAGGATGTGTGACCTGAATTTTAAAGGTCATATCATTTTTAAAAATAGAAAATAAGCAAGTCTCAAGCATTTCACAACTCTCACTAGGGGTGAATTCTTAGCCAAAGAAGAAATAGAGGCAATTACAAGAGATAAAATAAATGATTTTGGTTCCATGAAACCAAGTGAGTTTTTGTACGTTAAAAATGCATCTCAGATAAGAAGATAAGAAGTTGAATGGGAAAATATTTTTAAATAAATATTTTTGATAATGATCAGATAGTAAAGATATATAGACAACTAGCAGAAACCCCTAAGACCAAAATACCTTCCCTAATAGTGAGGCTGTAAAAGGATATAGACATAAAGTTCTCAAAGGAATTTTTAACCATTAATGATTATATGAACCAATGCTCCAAAATGTTAATAATAAGAGAAATGTAAATCAAAGCAACCTCAAATTTTCACCTACTACCTCATCAATTAGCAAAGGTGACAAAAATGGGAAGAGCATATGTTAGAGGGGTTGTGGAAAGGCAGACACACTAATGCATTGTGGGTGTGAACACATCCATTCTGAAAAGCAAATAAAGTGATCAAAATGTCCTTGGACCAAGATAATCCATGGCTAGACATATTCCCCAAAGAAGTCAGTAAACAAAGAAAAAGTTCCATGTATACCAAAATATTTATTGCAGCACTTTTTGTGCAAAGAACTAGAAACAAAATAGTCGCTCATCAATTGAAGAATGTCAGAAAAAATTGTGTAACATACATAAATGTAATGGAATATTACTCTTTTCTAAGAAATAATGAACATGGAGAAGTATGGAAAGATGTTCATGAACTGATGCAAAGTGAAGTAAGAAGAACCAGGAAAATAACAATCATTAAGACTGTAACAATATAAACATGAGAACAATTGTAAAATAATTGACAATGAGTTTTGTGTAAGTCTAAGGAATGAGTTTAGCTCCAAAGAAGAGTTATGAGAAGATACCACTTCATGCTCTTTTGAAGAAGTGGAGGGCTGCAAGTATGAAACATCACATAAAAAAGTACTTTTTTTTCAATTTTTTTTTGCCAGCTTTGCTAGAAGTTTCCTCTTCTCTCTATTATTTGTAAATTATTCTTCTCTGAGAAGGAGAAATGAGAGGGACTTGGGAAGGGAAGAATCTGGGTGAAACTAAAACAAAAATTAATATATTTTTTAAAATATAAAATGTCAAATTATTAAAAAAAATTGGAGGAAAATTGATGGAGATACCTTTCACAAATATGACTAGAAGGAGAATTTTTAACCAAGTAGGAGATAGAGATAAAAGAGATGAAAGAGAAAATTTTGATTATAAGAATTCAAAATATTTTTGCATATACAAAATCAATGCAGCTAGAATAAGAAGGAAAAATTTTAATTGGAGAGAAAGATTTACAACAAATATCTTAGATAAGGATCTGTTATTCAAGCTATACAGTGAATTAAAACATATTACCACTAATAATTATCTTTATGTATGTATGCATGTGTACATACATATGAAAATAGTTCTCAAAAGTTAAATTGCTTACTATTAACACTAGATATTGCTAAAAATACATAATAATTAGAATATATGATTTTTTTAATGTTGAGGTTTCCCCTCATACATAGTAAACACACAAAGATGACAAGAAAGGAAAATAATCAATGTTGTATGAGCTCTAGGAAGACAGGTATACTAATTGACTATGGCAGCATTAAATTGACCCAACCATTCTGGAAAACAATTTGGAATTATTTTTTGAAAAAAAAAAGACAGAAAGAGACTAAAAGGTCAATGTTCTTTGACTCAAGCATCTCATGACTGAAAGGTCCTATATCTACAAAAATAATGGCAAAATCACTTTTTTGTGACAACAAAGTACCAGAAACATATTAGGTGTCCATTGATTATTGAATGCTTAAATAAATTATGGTATATGAATGCAATGCACATGATTGTGCCATACAGGGTGACTATTAAGAGAAATTCAGAAAAAAAATGGGAAGATATAAATTAATTCATGTAAAATAAAAAGAAAGAGGAAAACAAGATATTAAACTAAAATAACAATCATGGGGGAAAAAACCAAAACTGAACGCTGTAATTATAATGACAAAACTTGGTCCTGAAGAAAACTTGAAGAAATTCATCTTCCTCTTTTCATTGAAGAGGTGGGATGGAAGTGGGGCATGAGAGTAGAATGCTATGATAAATATATTAGTTTATTTTGCTGGTGTTTTTTTTCTTTTGCTATTTTAATCTTTCTTATAAGGGAAGGCTAACAAGGTCATGGGGCAGCTAGGTGGCTCAGTGGATAGAATGCCAGGATTGGAATCAGGAAGACTCATCTTCCTGAGTTCAAATCTGGTTTCAGACTCTTACTGTATGGCAAATCATTAACCTTGTCAGCCTCAGTTTCTTCATATATAAAATGAGCTGCAGAAGGAAATTGCAAACCACTTCAGTTTGTTTGCAAAGAAAATCCTAAATGGAATCACAAAGAGATGGACACAACTGAAACAATAAAATAAAAATAAACAAAGTCATAAGACCTATATTTCTCTATATTGGGAAATGAATGTGAATGTTAAAAATTCATCAACTAAAACATTGAGAAGACATATGTAGGTAAATGCTTTCTGTACCAATGGAGAGAATACCCATATTAAATGATTCAGTGAAGTATATGCAGGAAAGTTGTAATGTAAGAGTGGGGAGCAAAGAATGATTCTCAATCAAAGAATCAGTTTAGAAATAGATGGGTAAGCAAGTGAACAACTATTTCCCTTGGGTTTGTGAAGTTTACTATTAGCAAGTGCCCCAAGCCTGTCACTTTGCATATCATACATCACTGTCAATCATTTTTCAATCCAGAGGCCAATAATTCTCCATAATAACTGTCAACTCTGGTCAATTTATTTGCATCACTTTGTTTTAGAGGCTTATGAAATGCAAATGGAATTCCTTCTAATAATGCTTCTTATTAAATTAGTTTGGCATGAGGGAGAAAAGTCCTTCCTACCTACATCCTCAAAGTAAGGCTTATAGTTAGAAGAACCATGACTATCCTTCTAGTGGAAGGGAAATAAAAATCATTTTTTTTTTACAATTTGCTATTTCTTAAGAATGCTTTGGGATTGCTGGTTAGTGAGAAGGAATCTCAACATGAAGAAACAATTTTCTCTGAGGAATGTTTAGCACCATCATTGCTAACAAATAGCCAGTAGACCCATTTCATCCTGAGCATCACTCAAAAATTCAGAGAAAAAAACCATTATGTAGAACATCTATCCATTGCTGATTTCTCTGTGAGACATCTTTGGAGATGCTTCCAGGGAGGGGATCCCTATCCATTATGCTGGTAAATTTTCATGAATATGTCCTGCTCAGTATAGAGAATAATGCATTGGAATTAGGTGGCACAGTGCATAGAGTGCCAGGCCTGGAGTCCGGAAGACTCATCTTCCTGATTTCAAATCTAGCCTCAGACACTCACTAACTGTGTGACCCTGGGCAAGTCACATAACCCTGTTTGCCTCAGTTTCCCCATCTGTAAAATGAGCTGGAGATGAAAATGGCAAACCACTTCATTATCTCTGCCAAGAAAACCCCAAATGAGGTCATGAAGAATTAGATGTGACTAAAATTACTGAGACTGAAGAACAGCAAAGATAGATAGAAGAATAAAAAGAAAGAGGAGAGAAGGAGAGATAGAGAGAAAGAGGGAGAGATAAAGTGAGATAAAGAGATAAAGTGAATAAATGAAAGAGCCTTTAATCCTGATGGAAGGAAAGGGAGTTGAGAAGCGAAGGCATGTTATCTGGTAACTGTTTGGGATATGCTCCAAAAAAGCAAAGGTGCTCCTGGAGGCAACTAGGTAAAATGGGGAGGCTTGTAAACTTGATGAGCAGTGATCATGAAGATTATGGTTTCAAGCCTACTTGGTCCTAGGTACAGCAAATGGGAACAAGATTATCTCACTCAGAAAGTCCTCAAATTTATAGGGAGAGCAGCTCCTAAATTTTTCAATGGGTTTGGAGACTGAACTCAGTTTTTATGATAAGAGGTGCTGTTACAGGGACTGAATAAGTTTGTGGAGGGATATAATCCTTGAGGAAACCAGGAGATTCACCAAGAGGATAAATTGATCATTACAATCAGCCATCATCAGACTTAACACACAGAAGAAGTCAGTGTGATTTTAGGTGCTTCCATGGACATTCACCTTTTGTCCAAAGTTATTTTCACTACAGACTTGAAATTCCAGCATTATAAAATCATTCCTTTAAAGCATTGGCCTTCAGGACTGACCTTATTAAAATGTTTATGTTGCTTTAAATTATAACTCAGCAATCACTGGTCATTCATATTTTAGTGATTTAATTTTTAAGACTTTTTTTTTCAGGAGAATTAGGGAGTAAAAGAAAGGAAACAAAGTCCTGGCAAGTTTGAGGGGAGGATAGAAAGATAGATAGATCTAGAATTGTTGCTGTTGTTTGTCTTTTATTCTCGAAGATGGCCAACAACATCACCAGGCTGATGTCTTGACTTGTGTGTGGATTGAATTTAAATGATGGAGAGTTGCACAAAGTCACCAACCTCTCCTCCAGTCATTAAAGTCCAGTGGCAAGACAAAAGTCAAGATCACTGGCAATGACCCAGGATGCAGGGTCTGGAAAATAGAGGGAAGCCTGAGCCAGTAACTATAATGGTGGGATATTGGCAACCAGAGGGCAGTGTCAGGACACTGGCCACCTGAAGAATGGCAGCAAGTAGGCCTGGAAAGGTGGAAGAGAGGCACTGAATGAAGGCTCAGCAAGACCAATCTGGAAGGGTTCTTGGTGACCAGAGTTCAACCAAACATTTTACATTTGAGGAAACTTGCCCATAGAGAAGTTACTTGCTCAAGGTTACATCAGAATTCACGTCAGATCTGGGATAAAATCTGGGGGAATGGCACAGAAGGGAGGGTGACAAATTTCAACCAAATTTACAACTTTGATAAGGGCCAAGCCCGAGATTTCTAATTCCCCATTCCATTTGATGTCCTATATGGACAGCCACTGCTGAAAACAAGGGTGGACCCAGTTTGGGCATTGAGAAATTGCCGCCCACACCCATATTCACTAGTTTATTCCCTGCCAAAACACGTCCTTGTGATCACGTAGACCTCTGCTATATGAAAATCCTGGCTAGCATTTTAAATAGGAAGTACAAAACATGTTCCGCCCTTACACTGTCTCTTCCTACAGGCTAACTTTCAATTTCTACTTAGTCAGTTCATATACTTCTCAAACAAGTAATGATGAGATAAATAGCCACAGAGATTTTTTTTTTCAATTTCATAAACCATCCTAGATTTCTGTTGTTATTTTGTATGTGTGTGTATGTGTTTTAAATTCTTTTCTGAATGCTCATATGATTAGTTATATAAACTAAACAACAGGAAAAACACTGACTCACTAGAATATATAACTTGGTTCTCATTTATAGGACGCTGATGGGTCCTCTACATAAACCGAGCTAAGATGGGTCATTCTAATGTTAAGAAAGAAAAAAAAAGAAAAAAAAACCTGTAGATCTGCTTAAAACCTTCAGGGTAAATATGAACAAAAAACAGACTGTATTTTTCAAAAGCATCTGGGTGTAACTTTTTTTTTTCCACCAGAAATCATAGTGTTTATGGGCATGTTTTACTGGAAACCTACTGCTTCTCACAATGTTTCCTGAGTGACTGTCTTGGTAAAACCACATCTGGAAATGACAAGCACACAGCTGTAAATCTGAAAGTCAGTGTGTAGCCCTAATAGCTAGCAGCCACGATGGAGTTGTCTTACAGAATGCTGGAGGGATTTACAAAGACAGAGGCCAGCTGTGGCCACTGGATCATGCATTTTGGGGGTAAATTGGTGATAGCATGGTAACTCTGAATGGCGAACCGCTGAGCAATCAATATTGGTCACTTTTGTGAAGCAGAGCCGATTTGGTCACTGACATAATTGACTTACTTCTATCGCCTTAGAAACCAAGTTAAATGGACCCTGAATGAGATAAAGGGTGCCTGTTGATTCATTCTTACTGTTGCAGAGAAAATGGTTCCCCTCTCACCCGTTTTTGTCATGGCTTGTCTTCTTCTATGGTCCTTGATCCTCTATTTTCTCACTTACTTTAGGAACTTAGCTCTTCTCTCTCCAGCATCATTGGTTTTCAATCCCTCTTCCCTCTATGTCATTTTTTCTGATCTTCACACATACAGTGATGTGTTTTCTATCTTGAAAAATGTATATATCTTGTTTGTACATAATTGTTTTCATGTTGTCTACCCCATTAGATGGTAAACTCTTTGAGATCAAGGACTGTCTTTTTCTTCCCTTGTGTAGTCCAATACTTAGCTCAGAGCTGAGAATATACTAAGTGTTTAATAAATGCTTATTGATTAACTTCTGTTTGTAGGTACGCTTCTATTTCTTTCCTTTTACAGTAAAACATTGCCATGGGAGGAGACCTGTTTTCAAATCTTGCCTCTGTCAGTTATTACCCATGTGACCTCACTTAACCTCTCTGGACCTCAGTTTTTTCATCTATAAAATGAGGGAATTAGGGGCAGCTAGGTGGCACAATGGATAGAGCACCAGCCCTGAAGTCAGGAGGACCTGGTTCAAATTTGGCCTCAGATCAAACACTTGACACTTACTAGCTGTGTGACCCTGGGCAAGTCACTTAATCTCAATTGCCTAATTAAAAAAAATCAAATAAAATGAGGGAATTAGTCTATAAGACCTCTAAAGTTCCTTATAATCTGAAATCTGTGATAATATTATCTCAAAAAAGTGGTCTGTATATATTGTTTCATCACCTTTTTTCATTCAATATAACCTGGTTTTTGCCCCTTTTGTATTTCTGAGATTGTACTCTCAAACATCTTAATTCCTAAATCCAATGATCATCCAAATCATAGTTTTTATAATATTTCATAATTACTTTGCACTTGAAGGTTTATCCTTGACCTTTCTTCATTATTATTTGATATTATTCAATGCCCTCTCTACTTTGAAAGTATTTCTTCCCTTGTCTTACAGGATGCTAAATTATTTTCTCTCACTACTCAAATTGTTCTTTTTGTTTCCCCAGCACTGTTATCTTTTTCTCCCTCTGTCCCCCAACTGTTGGCAGTTCTACAGGTTTCGTCTTGGCCCCTTATTCATTTGTATAGTTGTTTAGTTGTTTCAGTAATGTGCAACTCTTTATGACATCAAGGGGTTTTCTTGGCAAAGATACTAGAGTGGTTTACCATTTCCTTCTCCAGCTCATTTTATATATGAGGAAACTGAGGCAAAAGGGTGAAGTAACTTGTTGAAGATGACCAAGCTAGTAAAGATCTGAGGCCAGATTTGAAGTCAGGAAGATGAGTCTTCCTGAATTCAGGCCTGGACTTCTATCCATTGCCCCACCTAGCTGCCCTATGACTCATTATTACCTTGCCATGAAAGGTGCTCTGCAATCTGGTTCCAACCTACTTTTCCATGCATCCACAGCTGTTGACCTTCTGGCATCCATGACGCAATCCAACTAATCTCCTTTCTATCCCCTGACTACTTTTTATAGTTTCCCTTACTCTCATTTCTTTTCATATTTATCCCTCCTCCATTCAAATAACAAAAATACTCATCTATATGTAGTACTTTAACTCTTAGAAATTATTCTCTTTATAACAATCGTATGAGGTGGCACAAATATTAGTATACTCATCTTGGAGATGAGGAAATTGAGGCACAGAAAACTTAAGTGATTTGTCTAATGTCATATGAAGAATCAATGATGGATCCAAGATTGAAATTCCTGTTTTCTGATTTCAAGTTCAGCACTTTCCCCA
This sequence comes from Vombatus ursinus, assembly GCF_900497805.2. Lineage (NCBI taxonomy): Eukaryota > Metazoa > Chordata > Mammalia > Diprotodontia > Vombatidae > Vombatus > Vombatus ursinus. The sequence continues at coordinate 3,423,275 of NW_020954580.1, read as the reverse complement.
CTCAATTTGTTGTCTTTTATTCCTTGGAACTTAACCAAAACTCCTCATCTTTCATGAGAGCTTTCCAGATCAGTCTCCATTGATCTTTCTCTTCTCCAAATCTCTTCAAATCATCATTGGTACCACTTATTTAGCAATAAGTTGTGTAATATGTTTACTGCTTGTTGAATTGCTGTACTGAGCTGTAATTTTTATTTCATTCCATCATTTAACTTTTCATGTGTATATGATAGGTCTCCCCAACTAGAATGTAACACCTTAAAGACAGGCTCTGTGTCTCTTCCAGTATTTCCAACAGTACTTTATATATAGGATTATCCATGTAGAGCTATGAGTGGACTTCGAGGCCATTTAGTTAGATCCTTTTGATTTTTTTTAATAAATAAAGAAATTAAGGTAAAAGAAATTAAGTGACTTGCCTAAGACAGATTTGATTCCAACTCTCAGATTTTTTCATGCATCATTGCCTTTCCTTAGCACAAAGCTTTGCATATGTTTGTCGATTGACAACCTGTTGTCATTGATAATCCCTGAGTTCAAGTTCCTTTTTTCTCTCTTTTTAGTTTAAGACTTTTTTTAACTTCAAAATTTATTTGTTTTCATTTTGTCTCTCATTCCAGTCATTTCCCAATATGCCCTTGTCCCATTAAAATGGTCCTTTAGCAAAACTGACAAAATTGTATTTAACAGTATAAAAGCTATCCCATAAAATCTTCCACCACCTCTCTACCAAAAAGAAGTGAAGTATGTTATATCATCTGATTTCTAGCACAAATATTTGTCATTCCAATTACTTAGGGCCCAACTGCTTTTTAATTTTTTAAATGCTTTAAAATTTTCTAGTACTTAGAACAGAGCTTGGGACATAGTAGGTGTGTAATAAATGCTTATTGACTGACTAATTTTTTTTATCATTTTGGTAATTATAAGTTGTTTTCTTATTTTCGCTTATTTTGCTCTGTGTCAATTCATTTCTTCTCATATTTCTCTGAATTCCTTGTGCATGTCATTTCTTACCATGCAGTAATATTCAATTATGAAATATATATCATATTTTATTTTACTATTTCCCAGTACATAAGCATCTACTTTTCTTAAAGCTGTTATTGCTGTTATTTTACTACCACAAAAAGTACTTCTATGAATTTTTAACTTTCTTATGGTAAATCTCTAGTAGTTGTCTCCTTCAAAAAAAGTTCTTACACTTCATATTTTAAATTTATAATTTACATTTGATTAGTATTTCAGATATTAATTCTCAAATTTCATAGCTTTATATGTGCCATATTTATCTGATTAATATTTCAAATAGAACCATAAAGGTGGGAGTGGCCAATGAGCATCCAGTCCTTAGTTCATGGGAAACATACTCTTCTTGGTGTCGATTCATGTGGAAACTTTGAGAACTTGATTCTGGAAATGACGTATGGAAGGACCTTCATTTCCATACTTTATACATATGCCTCCTTTAATTGATTCCTGTTGGATTACATCACTGTAGGTGATGAAAAACTTTTTAATCAGTTACTGAGCCAGAACTCAGTGTCCATGCAGAAGGATCAAACTGATAGAATTTACATCTCCTCTCTGACAGTTTTCAAATGAGGAGGAACAAATTAAAACTGTGAACCTCCAGCTTGAGGGAGGGGTAGCAGAAGCAGGAAGTGCTACTTCAGCTGCCTTTATCACCCCAGAGACCATATGTATTATGTATATATATATACATGACACCACCTATATTTCTGCCTCTGTTTGTATTCTTTCATCTTAGGCAATTGAGTATCAGAGTTAGAACAGACCAAATTTTGACCTTGTGAATTTCAAAAAGTCAGCAGAGCCACTAGAGGTCCACCACCTGGAGTCCCTAACAGAATGTGCAGTTAGACCTAGCAGCTGGATGCTGTAAGAAACCAGCCCTGCTACTTCTGGACCAGCAGGGAACCTGTAAGTCAAGAAAACACATTCTGTGATCCAGACACGTTGGCTACCCCACATGCCAAAGGGAATTTAGTCAGGGATTGTTTGAAAGAACTGATTTAAGTTTGTGCCCACTCTCCTTATTTTCAGAGATGATTTTCCTTTGGTTCTTGCCACATATTCTCAGTGAGAATGCCTTTTAAAGGTTAATTGTTAATAATTGGTTAATTGATATAGGGGAGACACCTAATAGTCAAAATTATACTGGAGAGATATTAACTGTTACTACTATTGAGGGAAACACAGTGGAAGCTCATGAACACTAATACTACAGAAAGTCTCCCAACCCTTCAGACCTACCCTTAGAACCTCAAGAGCAATTGCAAGGGGTAGCCTTGCTTTGGTAACCTGATCTGGTAATCAGAGTAGGTCAGGAGAGTGATGCCCAGAGCCTAGGCAATATAAATATATCCTTTGGTTTCTATTTTAATAGCTCCATAGAATCATAGAATTTCAGAATATAAAAAGACTTCACTAGTCATCTAGTCTAACCTATAACTGAACAAGAATCATCTTTGCAATGTTCCCAATAAATGATCATCCTGCCCAGTCATGATATCCACAAGAGACCAAGAAATCACTACCTCCTAAGGCCACCAATTTTACTTTCAGACAGCTCTAATTTTTAGAAAATGTTTCCTTACATCAAATGAAAATCCATTATTCTATAACCTTCATCTGTTGGAAGTTACAGGCTTAGGTCATATTTCTCCTCTTAACATGCTCTCTATTCCTGCCAAATGGATCTTATTTAGAGACTTTGTTGTTTATAAGCTCAACATTCCATATCCCATCTCTGCAACCTTGGGGAACTCAAAGCCTAGATTGGCCTTTCTCCTCCTATATGTCCAATATAATTCTTGGCTTCCTTCAAAATACTTCCTTCAGACACTTGCTGCTGTGTGACTGAGCAAATCAATTAAATTCTCTGTGCCTCAGTTTTCTCATCAATAAAATGGAGGGGCAATAAAACCACCTAGTTCACAGGATTGTGGAGAGGATCTTATAAATTAATGCTTGTAAAGTGTTTTGAAAACCTTAAAGCAAAATATAAATATCAGTTATTATTATTAGCTCTTATTCACAGGTTGGCTCAAGTGTCAGCATCACAGGCAACATTTCCTGCTCTAGTTCTCTTCCTCATCATATTATCCATTGTTTATCAATCCATTTAACATGCTGCATCACTCAGTAGACTTTGAGTACCTTGAGGTAATGAAATGTTCTCCATTTTTATATTGCTGTCTTTGTATCCTCAATGCCTATAACAAGTTACCTTGCATAGAGTAGGTGTTTAATAAATGATAATTAAGTTGGTCTCAGTTTGCCCTGAGACAAACAAAACGAAGACAAAATAGAATCCCTCTTCCATACGACAGTCCTTCCAATATTAAAGGCAACTATCATGTTCTTTGGCTAAATTTCCCCACTTGCTTTTTCAGAGGCAGCTCTGTCAGTGGACAGAGCACTGGGCCTTGAATGACAAAGAGCAGAGTTCAAATTCATTCTCAAACACTTGATAGTTGTGTGACCTTGGGCAAGACAATCATCCTCTGCTTGCCTCAGTTTCATCATTTGTAAAATTGGGATAATAGCAGCACCTACATCCTAGGATTATTATGAGGATCAAATAATATAATATTTGTAAAACATTTTGCAAACTTTAAAGCACTATCAGAGTGCTAGTTATTAGTATTGTACAAAGTGGTGGCACAGCCTCTAAGCACATTTAGAGGATCATAAAACAAAGTGCTATGTGAGGTTTGAGGGTGGAACAAATTATTAACCAAGGAAAATCAGAGAAGTTTTCCAACAGATGTGGCATTTGGGATAAGTTTCAAAGGATAAGAAGAAGTTTAATAAGTGATGAAGAGGAGGGAGGGCATTCCAAGAATTATACTCAATTTAATACCAAAGGAATAGCCCCATCCAAGGCAGAAAGACTTAACCTTCAACTGACTAAATCTCCAGCTGTCTAAAATCACCTAAACTGTTTAGCCCTGTCCCTCCTGTCTTGGACCTATGTAGTTGATCTCTTGAACTCAATGGATTTATGTTTATCCCTATTAAATTTCATGTGATTAAATTGGGTCCATCATTCCAGCCCATCAAACAATTTCACCATCCAATTCATTAGCCATACTCTAAGTCTCATCATGTTTGCAATTCTGATAAGTATGCAATTATTTACCTTATTTGTTAGTGGCTCCTACCATGCACCTTAGTTTATGTATGGGAAGGATAAGTATATGAAATAATCTGCAAATCCAGTGTAAGTGGGAGGGTGGAATAAAGACAATGAATAAACAACATGAGATAAGAGGAAAAATAAAAATCAAAGAGGGCTAGGTCATGTCTGTGATAAAAGTCATAAATTGGTAGGAAATAAATGTGTCCTATCACTTAAATCACAAAATTGTAGAGGAGAAAAAGGTATTAGGTAATCATATAATTTAACCCTTTCAACAAATATTTTTAAATATGTAACGATACACAAGTCACTGTGTTCAGTGCTAGAATACAAAAACAAAAATAGTCGGGCCCTCAACTTTGAGGGGCTTATATTCTATTGGAATATGATCACGGAACATTAGAGGCAAAAGGCATATAGACATTCATTTAGTCCAAACCTTGCATTTTATTTATTCTTATTTTATTGATATTTTTATATCACCTACTTTGTATAACCCACACTTCTCCCTTTTGCAGAGCAGTCTCTTTTAAATAAGGATAAAACAAGAGTAAAAAAGCAGTTCAGCGAATCTAAACAACATATTGGAAAAATCCAACACTACACACAGTGCTCCACTACCATAGTCCTTCAGCTAAAGAAATAGGGAGGTGCCTTTTTATATTTCTTCTTGGGACCAACTTTGATCATTCTAATTAAGCAATAATAGGTGTGACAATTTTTTTTTACTGTTTTTCCATTGACATTGCTGTAGTTATCATGAACATAATTCTTTGTTCTGCATGTCATTTCATATCAGTTCATATGTTTTCCCATGGTTCCCTATATTCATTATGTCCATTGTTTCTTACAGGGAAGGACTACAACATTTTATTCATGTACCACAATTTGTTTAACCACTCCCTAATCAATGGCCAACTAATTTGTTTCCAGTTCTTTACTATTACAAAATGTGCTGCTATAATTTTTTGGTCTTGTTTGGGATTTTTCCTTTTAGCTTTGACCTGCTTGGGATAGATGCCCAACGGTGGGATTTTGAGCCCATGTGTATGGATGTTATGGTCATTTTCTTAGCTTAGTGCCATATGACTCTCCCTAATGGTTGGACTAATTCACAGCTCCCATAGCAGTGTATTAATGTGCTTGCCTTTCCACAGCCCTGTCAGTATTCCTAGTTGCCATCTTTTGTCATTTTTTATCAATTTTCTGGGTCTGAATGAAACCTCAGATTTCCTTTAATTTACATTTCTTTTACCATTAATTATTTATAGAATTCCTTCAATGCTCATTAATATTAATTCTTCATAGGAGTTCTTTTGAGAGCTGTTTGTTCATATCAGTGATGTACTAGAACCAACTCAAAATGGCTCTAGGGAGCCAATCTTTAAATTTTCATGATCAGCATTTACACTTAAAAATTGGTAAATGCTAAAAATTTGGGCTTGATTTGTTGTTTTGTTGATTGCTTAGACTTAAGAAAGTGATGAAGAAAAGATTAACAATATAGATAAAACATAAAAGTGTTTCCTATGTACACTTTTTTCCAGAGAAACAACTATTAAACCTTTACCAGAATACCTGGATAAATGCTTAGTAATACACACACACACACACACACACATGTGTACATATGCATATATATAAACATATACATGTACTCATACATGTACACACACAATTTAAAAAGACTCCAAAGGTAAGTCTCAGAGATAAGATTTTAATATAGTCCTCTAACTCCCAATTGTAGATGCCATTCAATGGTATTTCTTTATAAGGTCATCCTTTAAAAAGCTAAAATCACAGAGAGTACAGTTATCCCTTCCACATTGTGACTTCTCCATCACAGTTTCAACATATCATGGGTTCTCATAAGAAAATAAATGGAAATTTTGCAGAAACTGCAGACAAAAGCAGAAGGCCAACAGACCACAGACACACAGCCTATGACCAAATACTTAACCCAAATTTTATAAGATACTGTAAACACCCCATAAGAGAAAAAGAAAAAGAAAAAAATTCAGACTTCTTTTGTAAGAAGGGAGGACCAAATTTTTTACAGATTTTCTAGACTGCTGGTGGGTGCTGTGTTCCTAAACTCTGCGATGTGGAAAGGATAATTGTAAAAGCAGAGTAGGAATTTGAACTCAGGTCCTGGTATTCCAAATTCAGGCCATTTTTCACTGCAGCATATTGTCCCCAGTAATTAAAAGTACAATATAAGACTCCAGTATGTTTTCAATTGTTGGTTTCTCTATCTTATTATATTCTAGCAACTAAGCTCTTCTAAATACTTTTGGACTACCCAAAATGCATCATTTGCTACATGAGTCATTGTGTTTTTTTCAAATGGAAATTTATCTGGTTCTTTCCGAGAAACAATGATGCTTTCTCCACCCAGACAGGTTACAATCCCTCTGCATGCCTTAATAGATTGTCTTCAATAAATTGCTACCACCAAAATGATTTATTCTATGGTGTTCAATGAGCTAGTGCCTACACATACTCATAAACACATGCTAACATACATGTTAATGTTTCCTCACATATTATAATATCCCAGATCCTTGAAAACAGTAATTTTTTTCATTCATTAAATTTGTATCCCAAGTGCCCATGTACAGTGTTTGGCATGTAGTAGGTATTTAATAAATACTTGTTGAATGATTGATTCCTCATTCTACTCTGCTCCTGACATATAGTAGATATTTAGTAATAAATACTTGTTGACTTAATTGACTCAGCTCTCATGAACTGCTCTTCCACTGCATCTCGGTTCCACACACAGATGGTCACCCTTTTGATCTTGCCATCATACATAAAGTGCTCAACTCTCATAATCAAGAATTCTGAAATTTCCTAGCCAATTACAATCTCTTGTCACCATGCTCTCCTTGATGTTCTCTTCTCCCTGTGTTTTTGGGCTACTACTCTCTCCCTATTCTCCTCCCGCTAGTCACTTGTGTCTTGGGGGGCTCTGCCCTGGGCTCTTTTTTTTTCTCCATCTATACTATTTCACTTGGTGATCTCATCAGCTCCCATGGATTCAATTATCACCTCTATGTTGATGACTCTCAAGTTTACTTATCCAGTTCTAGTCTCTCTGCTGACCTCTAGTCTCACATCTCTCACTGTACATTAGACATTTTGAACTGAATTTCCTGTATATATCTTAAATTGAACATATGGAAAACTGAACCTTTTCTTCTTCTAACTTTCCCTGTCATTGTCAAGGGAATCACAATCCTCCCAGTCCCCCAGGCTCACAGACTAGGTGTGATTCTATACTCCTCCCAGTCTCTCACTCCCAATATCCAAGGCTGTCAATTTTGCCTTTGTAATGTCTCTCAAATACACTCCCTTCTCTCCTCTGGCACTTCCATTGCCCTGATACAGGCCCTTGTCTTCTAATGCCTGGACTATTGCAATAGCTTGCTAATTGGTATGCCTTCCTACTCCAACACATTCTCCACATATATGTCACAGTGATTTTCCTGAAGTGCACATCTGAGTATTTCATCTCCATCAATAAACTCTACTGTTTTCCTATCATCTTCAGGATAAAATAAACAGTTGTCTATTTGATAACCAAAGTCTTTCATAACTTCACCCTAACTTTTCAATCTTTTTTACCCCTTATACCTCTCACTATGTGTTTTTTGATTAGTGACACTGACCTCTTTGCTGTTGGTTGTACCAAACACTCCATCTCTCTCTTCTGGTCATTCTCCTTCGTTCATGGAATGTTCTACCTCCTCATCTCTGCTCCTTGGCTTCCTTCAAGTCCCAGCTAAAAATCCATGTTTATATTGGAAGCCTTTTCCAATGCTTTTGAATTCTAGTCTTTCTGTCTATTGATAATTTCCTATTTATCCTGCATATTGATTGTTTTTTTAATAATTGTTTCCATTTTGTTTTCCCAATTAGATTGTGAGATACTTGAGAGAAGGAACTGTACTTTGTCTTTCTTATCATTCCCAACATTTAGCCTAATGTCTGACACATAATAGGCACTTAAAAGTGTTTATTGACGGTCTGATTGATCACATATCTCACCATTCCTTACTCCTTCCAAACCTATACTATCATTACCATGACCGGCCCTATCTTCACTCCTCATAATTTTGTCATGTCATGACTAACTATTGAATTCCTCACTCTTTGTCCTATCACAACTAATATTTTGTCAAACTCTAACTCTAAATTATTACCATTGCTTTCCTCCACTCTTGTGCTACTCAACAAAGCTGGACAAAGTCATGCAACTCTTCTGACTGGGTTCACTGTAAACTTATCTTATCCAATCTCAACTATACACTCATTATAGCAAAGAAATCCTGTTGCCAAAGTTACCAATGATCACAATGGCCAAATCTATTAAATCTTCTCAACTGTCATCCTTTCTGACCTCTGAAATATTTTATACTGTCAACATCCTTTCCTTCATGAGGTTTGTTTGTTTTTTGGATAGTGCTCTTTCCTGGTTTTCTTCCTCCATGACTGTTTCTTCTCAGTCTTACTGTGGATTCATCAACCATGTCCCTTCCATTAACTGTGGATATACTGTCCTAGGCCCTCTTCTCTTTTTTCCCTACAATTTCTCACTTGATGACCTTATCTGCTTCCATAGGTTCAATGATCATCTTTATGCACACACATATGTATATATTAATTCTATTAAAATATATACATAGTTTATAGTATAGTGTACACATATATACATGCACACATATATAAATATATATATATATGATCTCCAAACAGATTTATATGTAGATGTGTGTATATGTATGTGTATGTATATGTGTGTGGATGGATGGTTGGGTCCACTTCTAGTCTCTCCTGTGAACTCCAAGTCCTACATCACAGACTGTCTGTATCAGTGAGATCATAGGTCTCATCTCTATCACTTTTTAATATATATATGCATGTATAAATATATGAATGTACATACATATGCAAAGCTATCAATAAATAAGCATTTTTCAAAAATTTATTATGTGTTACGCACTGTGTTAAGTGCAAGAGATACAAATACAAAAATGAAACAGGTTCTGTACTCAAGAAACTTGTATCCCATTTGGGGAGATAAAATTTGCGATTATAAGTATATATATATATATATAATATATGCCAAATGAATAAATACGAGGTAGTTTGGGGAAGAAGTACACCAGAAGGTAGAATGAGGTGAGGGGAAGGGAGGGATATGCAAAGACTTCAAGTAAAAGACAGTTCTTAAGCTGATATTTGATGAAAAGCAGAGATCAGACCTGGGTTTTAGAGAAATGATTTTGCCAGATATGTGGGGGATGGGCAGAAACATGGAGAGGAGAGAAGAAAGGAGACCATATAGGAAGATGAGAGAAGAGATAGAGATTGACATAAATGAGAGGGGGGATGGATAAAGATATAGGTTAAGTATGTATATGGAGCTATGTCGATCTAATACTATGTGTATCTTTACACACATATATATGTGTCTGCATATATCCATATATGTATGCTGTATGTGTAGACACATATTTATATATGCATATACATGTATGTGTGTATATAATATGACCATGGATATATGCACATATATACATGTATATGCAGAAACACACATGTATTACAAATATCCATCCTTATATGTGTTTGTGCATGTATACATGCATACATGTGTCTTTGTATACATTAGGTATCTGAATACCAGACCAGTGAAGGAAGAACAACACATATAACAAATACAGAGAAGTAACTAGATTTAAATAAGGAAACAGTTCTTAGTTACCTAAACCAGTTTTAGCCAGAAAAGGCATCCCTTTCACTAATTAGGATAAAGAAATCCTTTCATTGAAGCTCAAAAAATTTGACCAGTGTGAAGAGCCATCTCAATCAGCATGTTACAGCTGAGAATGGCTAAAGGATCAGTCTGACAGCAGAGGGCCAGAGAATCTGAAAATCCTGGCAGAAATCTAGGACCAAACACAAAAGCAAATGAATCTATTAGTTAAGGCTTTTATGTTTCCCATTAATTTTTTTTTATCTTAATGGCAATTTAATTCATTTAGTTTAATTTATTTATAAATAGTTTATCACTTGTTGATGAACTGGAAGTTCTCTGAGTCTGTTTCTCATGTCTTGGAGTTTCATTTAGCCACCTAAAATTGCCAGGCCTCTTAGAGCCTACTTATCAAATAATTAGAAATTTCTCACTCAAGATAATAAATTTAGTGATGAAGGAAAGTTTTCCATTCAGATTTGTAAGGTCTAACCTAGAATGACTTTCATACTTTCTAAAACTCAATATAAATGGAAGGGTTATAGCTCTCCAAGAAATGTATTCACATCTTGATTTACCTTGCTTGGATACCACAGCCTCCTCTTCTTCAGGTTCCCCTAATTTATTTCACTAAATCATGAACTCAAAGTATTTGGAATGGCAAAGGTCTTTAGAAGGTGTCCAATTAAACCCTTTTATTTTACAAAGGAGGAAACTGAGGTCAGGAGAGGGTAAATTTATTTGCCCTTTAGCTTTCTATATTCAGACTCCTGACTTTGCTCTTGCTTGCATTCCTTAGAATCCCCTCTTCTGACTTTGCAAGCAGCACAATTTAGAAATATCTGAGACAGAGACAGACAGAAAGAAAGAAAGATGATTTATTTCACTTGATGCAGTTTCGACCTCCCAAACCTTCATTCCTTTATCTGAAAATTGGAGAGGGGAAGTAAAAATCCTTTCTATTGGGCTTCTTTTCAGGCTTATGGTCAGCACCACCCTAATAAGATGTGGGTCATAATGACCATATGTTGCTGAAGAGCTCACTTCTCAAGTGACAAAATCAAAGTATTACTTGACAAATATTTAGGAAAGCTAGTGAGAGCTCTCTGGAAAATATTGTGATCAGTTCTTAATTTCAGTAGCATGGATATACTTTCAATGGTAAATCATATAGTACTGTGAGAGTCTCTGTCTCCTTTTATGTCATTCTGCCACCATCATTGGAGGAGGAGAGGGCAGTGTAGGAGTAATAATAATAATAATAATAATGATAATAATAACTATTATATAGCACTTACTGGTGTGCCAGGCACTGTGCTAAATGTTTTACAATTATTATCTCATTTGTACTGCAAAACACCCCTGGGAGGTAGGTGTTATTATTATTCCCATTTTACAGATGATGAAATTGAGGCAAATAGAGGTTATGACTTGCCAAGGATTGCAAGTTAATAAATGTCTGAGGTCACATTTGAACTCAGATCTTCCTGACTTTAAGCCCAGCACTCTATTATTCCACCAAGCATTTTTATCTGGACACTGTGGAGCTGTCCCCAAAGCAATCCCTGGGCCCAACTTTCTGGTGCTAAGGGTCATTGCACTTAGCTAGTCTTGTCCTGGGCCCACAGACATGTAGTCTATTACCAGACCCATTCCTTGGTTGTTTTTGTTGTTTAGTCATTTTCAGTCCTGTCTGACTCTTCATGACTCTCTTTGGAATTTTCTTGGTGAAAACACTGTAGTGATCATTTCCTCCTCCAGTTCATTTTACAGATGAAGAAACTGAGGCAACAAGAATTAAGTGACTTCCCTAGGATCACACAGCTAGTGTTTGTAGCTGGATTTGAATTAAGACTTCCTGACTGTAGGCCCAGTGTTCCGTCCACTGTGTTATCTAATTGTCCGAGCTCATTTTAGTGCCTTCCTAACATGGTAAGAGGTGTCAATTCAGTCATAGTGGGAAGTAACAAATGAATAGGTAGACCTCTGAGAAGAACTTGCTTGGTCTGTATATATCTAAGAAAAAAAATAAACATTGTGATCTAAGGAACCTGGTCCAAGAGTTAACCCCTAAAGTAACTGCAATCTCAATATGAATTAATAGCATGGACATTGAGGTCCATCTAATATCTCAAATTTTTTGAATACTCACCCTGATTTTTATCCTGATCCCTTTTGATAGCAGAATCTATTTGCTCATTATTGTAACCTTTGAAGTGCTTATTAGTTATGTTCTTGGAGATTATAAAGAGACAGGGAATATTTGAATACTATTTTAGATTTATCTTGCTTCTGATGGCTATATTCCTTAATATGCCCTCCTCTTATTACCTCTCTCTTATCACTTTCCCCTCCTTCTTCCCCATTGGGAAAAAGATAGATTTCGATGCCTAATTGAGCATGTGCATGTATGTGTCTATCCATCTATCTATCTATCTATCTATCTATCTATCTATCTATCTATCTATCATCTATCATCTATCTATTTTTGTCCTTTTTTGAACCATTTCAGATGAGAGTAAGGTTCGAGCACTGCCTACTCTCCCTCCGTTTTCCTCTCAATTGTGATAACTCTTTCTTTAGTGCCTTTTTTATATGAGATAATTTTCCCCATTCTAGGACAATTACCCCCTTCTCTTGGTATATCCCTCTTTCTTAGCCTTTCAGTTTCCTTCTGAGATCATGCCAATATAGTAGACTAACACCCTTTGCCTTCTCTCTAACTATACTTATTTTAACTTCACTAATGATGATAAAGTTCTTGGGGGCTACATGTATCATTTTCCCATTTGAGAATATAAACAGTTTAACATTATTAAATTCCTCATGATTTCTCACTCATTTGCCTTTTCATGTCTCTCTTGAGTCTTGCATTTGAATGTCAAATTTTCTATTTAGCCTTGTTCTTTTCATCAGGAATGTTTGAAAGTCCTCTATTTAATTAAATATCCATTTTCCCCTTGTAGGACAATACCCAATGTTACTGGGTAGGTTATTCTTGGTAGTAATTCTAATTCCTTTGCATTCCAGAATATCATATTCCAAGCCCTTAACATGGTAGCTGCCAAATCTTGTATGATAGTGACTTTGACTCTATGGTAGTTAAGTTTTTTTGCTTTTGTTTTTGTTTTTGTTTTTTTTTTTTGTGACTGCTTGCAATATTTTCTCCTTTACTTAGGAGCTCTGAAATTTGAATAATATTCCTAGGAGTTTTTGCTTTAGGATCTCTTTCAGTAAATGATCAGTGGATTCTTTCAATTTAGATTTTACTCTTTGGTTATAAGATATCAGGACAATTTTCCTTTATGGTTTCTTAAAATATGATATTTAAGCTCTTTTTTGGATCACAAATTCAGGCAGTCCCAAAATTTTTAAATTATCTCTTCTCTATTTTCCAAGTCAGTTGTTCTTTCAATAAAATATTTTATTTTTTCTATTTTTTTCATCCTTTTGACTTTGTTTTATTGATTTTTGATATCTCATGGAACCATTAGCTTCCATTTACCCAATTCTAAATTTTAATGAATCATTTTCTTCAGTGAGTTTTTTTAAATTTCTTTTTCCATTTGGCTAATTCTGGTTTTTAAGGAATTCTTTTCTTCAATATTTTTAATCCCCTTTAATTTTTTTTTAATACCCAGTAAAAAAAAAGACTTTAATTCTCTTTTTATAATGTTCTTGCACTACTCTCATTTCTTTTCATATTTTTTTCCACTTCCACTCTTTTTTAATTTTTAAAATCTTTTTTTTTGGCTATTTTTAAAAATATATTTCTTTAGTTCTCCAGAGAATTCTTGTTAGAATTATGTTCAATCTGCATTTTTCTTGGAGGTTTTCCTTATAGATTTTTTTTTTAATTCATCATCTTCTAAGTTTTTGTTTTGAGTTTCCCTTTACCATAGTAACTTTTTGTATTCAGATTCTTATTGTTGTTTGCTCCAGCCTATTTCTTGACTTTGAATTTTCTATTAGAGTTGGGCTCTGCTCACCTGGAGGTTGAGGGTCAAAGCACTCTCTCAAGCTTCAGGCTTTTTTGACCATCTGGTTCACATCTAGGTCTGAGGCCATGTCAGTTTTCAGTGCTTCCAAGGTTGTGTGATTCTGGGAGAGGCATGATCACTGTTTTCCTGGTCTATGCTCTGGTCCTTAACCCAGATAAGACCCCAGCTCCCTTTTGACCCACCAGGATCACTCCTTTCTGTCCTAGAACTGCAACCTGGTACAGTCTTATGTGCAATGGAGTTGTCAAATGGCACCCACTCCTGCTCCTAGGCCAGCACGAAGGTCTTCTGTAATATCTATCTGACCAGGTATTCAATTAAGGTTCTAGTACTGTTGCTGCTGCTATTGCCCTCTATGCCTCCAAGACCCACATATAGGGTGGGCACCATGCTGGACTCCTGGCCAGCCCCCATCCCAGTGTCACATACCTCTCCTTCTGACCTCCTAAGTTGTCCTGGGCTGGAAAAATGATTCCTCAAGTTTTTGCTTCTTTTGCCACTTTAGAATTGATTTGATGATATCTCTAACATATTTTTCTTGCATTCTTGTCTCTAAATTATATATATTCTTTTAAACTGCATTACTATAAGGTAATAAGACTAATTCTATATGGTATAAATTTTAAAAAAACATATACTTTTAGAGAACCAGTGTGATATATGGGGTGGAAATAGTTCTAGATTTGAAAGTAGGACCAGAAAAACCATATCCCCACAATGTGAATGAAAATAATATTAAATACCAACAGAATTTAGATTAGGAACAATGTCTAATATTTGTTACTAGGAACAGATGATGAAACATTTCACTATCCAGACTATGGATATGAACTGTTACTTAAAATGTCAGATGTGATAGTTGTGCTACTTAATTTTTAAAAATAAAAATGGTAATATGAGGTAGAGGTGGGAATAGGAAGTGACATTTGTATATACATATATTCATGTAAACACACAAAAATGTAAATACACACATTTATATGTGTACATACATGTGCATGTATATATGCACATACATGTGTGTATGTATATTTTATATATGTATGTATATATGTGTGTTGCTACTTTGTTTCATTCATTTATCTGTTTATTCATTTGTTTATTTTTAGGTTTTCATTCTTTTTAATATTTTATTTATCCTTTCTCTGGGAGACTGTATCTCCCTATTTTGTCTGGGTTAGAAGTGCAACAAGGGCTGCTAGGTGACTCAGAGGAGAGAGGTAATTCATTGGAGTCAGGAAGACTCAACTTTGTAAGTTAAAATCTGGCCTCAGACACTTACTAGTTCAGTAACCCTGGGCAAATCATTTCATCCTGTTTTCCTCAGTTTCCTCATCTGTAAAATGAGCTGGAGAAGGAAAAGGCAAACCATTCCAGTATCTTTGCCAAGAAAATCCCAAATGGGGTCATAAGGAGTTAGACACAACTGAAAAACACACACACACACACACACACACACACACACACACACACACACAC
>NW_020954580.1:3358070-3407853 GCF_900497805.2 Vombatus ursinus | reverse complement strand
ACACACACACACACACACACACACACACACACACACACACACACACTACTGAACAACAACAAAGAAGGACAGCAGCCACTCACAGCCCAATCTTACTACTGGCCAGCTGAGAAACATAGACCAGCTCCATCACCTATCGGGATCAGCTTGTCCTTCCTTAGGCAGCTTGTTGGCACATGGCACATTGCACATGAAAGGGTTCAGCTAGGGATAACCTATATAGGCTTTGTTTCTATCACAGTTTAGAACTTCTAAGAGTTCCACCAGGCTTACATTCTGGGATCACAGGTGTACCCCACCAGACCAAGGCACTACACACACACACACACACACACACACACACACACACACACACACACACTATTCAATAAAGCATCATCTTAGGTTATCATGTTTCTATCACCAATATTTTTCTAATGATACTATATGGCTATGAATCAAAGAATATCACAATTTAAGAAGAGTAAAATTTCACGTGACACACAAAAAAACAATTAAAAGAGTCATAGTATATATGAGCTTGCCATTATCTTGCTGGTAGAAATTATTCAAAAGACAATATTGAGTATGTCTATGTCCAGATGAAGAGGTAGGCCAGTCATGTCAACTGCAGCCCAAGTGGCACATTGGTAGCCCCATAAGATGAAGAGAATTAGGGGAAGACCTCTATCATATCGGGCAAGGTTTCTATGGAGAGTCTATCCACTATGAAAAGCAGGAGTGGGGAACCTGGGGCCTCAAGGCCATATGTGGCTCTTTAGGTTCTCAAATGAAGCCCTTTTACTTCAAAGTTTGGACACAGTCAAAAGGCCACACTTGAGGATCTAGAGGGCCACATGTGGCCTTGAGGCTCCAAGTTCCCCACACTTGGACTAGTAATTTTGTGGAATGAGAAGGCATGAAAGCATTGCCCTGTTCACCAGCACCACTTTACCTTTGATTCTGAAAGTTCACCCTTTGTCAGGCCTACTTAAACAATGCCCTTTCTCTCTTCCCTTTCTTAAATTCTTCATTTTGTTTTTATACCTCTCTCAACCAGATACCTCCCTCTGCCTGTTTCCTCACCTGACTGTGACTTCTTTCCCCACAACTCAGAGGATCATGATCAAATCAGTCACAGTTGGATTTTTTAATTCAATAAACATGTTTTAAGCATTTATTATGTACAAGGTTCTGTGCTAGGGCCTGGGAACACCAAGACCTAAATGTAAGTCCCTAAAAGAACTAATTTTATTCTAAGAGGATGTATTATGTGCACAGATAAATAATTATAAGATTACCTGAAGAGGGAGATATTACTAACAAGCTGAGGGGAGAGGCACACAGATCAGAGAAAGCATCATAGAAAAGGGAGCACCTGACCTGAATGATACTAACCAAGGAGCATGAGGGAATAGCATGTGTAAACTTAGCAAAACAGAGAATGTGCCATTGAGTACAAGGGACAGTTAGTGGGCCAGTTTGGCTGGAAGATGTGATAAGGAGTAATATTTGTGAATAAAGCCAGAAAGGCAAGCTGGAGACCAATTATGGAGGGTCTCACATGGTAGATTGAGGAATTTATATTTTATGTAGAGCTAATAGGAAATCAATGAAGTCTTAGGAGCAAAGTGATATGGACAGGCTTGTGCCTGGTAGGAAGAATACGTAAAGTATGGATGGGAAAAGGAGAAGACTAGAAGCAAAGACACCAAATGGAGACTACCACAATAGTCCATCTGATCGATAATAAGGACATGAACTGTGGTTTTAGCAATCCGCTTTTACTTCAAGAAGACCCTGATTGTTTCCTGTCAGTATGAGTGTGGCAACAAGGTCACTAGATCTGGAATAAAAGGAATTTGATTCAAATCCTAACTGCTACTTTCTAGCCATACAAATTTGGACAAGTCACTTTTTTTTAAGTTTCCATTTTTTTTAAATCTGTAAAATGAGAGAGTTGAATCAGATTATAGCTAAGCTCCCTTCCAGATAGAATTCCTCTGATCCTATGTCTGATAGTTTTAGTTTTTTTTCAATATTTGTTGAAGCCATGATTTCATCAATGTAGGTGTTGCTGTGCACATTATTAGCTGGACTTCTGAAATGTTGTGACCAAAACTGTCACCACCCTGTGGCCAAGTTGGAGATAAGCTACACTATTCTGACCTTTTAAAATAAGGTTAAGATTTTCAGTGGGTAACCTAATAGATTGAGGATTTCTGCAGTCTTCAATATGAAATGAAAAACAACTGGAAGAAATCCATTTTTTTTCTTTTTCTCTTTGTCTCTTTTGTCCTCTTTTCTAACAAACATGATCTTGCTTGTGTTAGAAACAATGATCTATGTTTTAGGTGAAAGGCACGAAACTGCCTTCCTCTATCTGCTTCCTGTCTCTAAGCAATCAATCATTGATTACCAAGGGGAATTGGAGACCCTGGCGTATGTGGCCTGTTTTTCATTGGCCTGTATTATCATTTGCTAATTAGATTACAACCCACTATTTACCTTGCTCTGTAGCTTTGAGCCCAGCCCCTGCAGTGTTTTTCTGTTAGTTTTACAAATCCTGCAAATCATCAGTTGCCATGGCCTATCCTGTTAAACCATGGTTATAGAATGAACTTTCTCCTCACATCTAAAAAGTTTAAGTGGTAAAAAGATCAGTGTGACTTCATGTCTGGACCTGCCTCAGCTTCAAATACGTGTCAGTTGGAGGTCCATTATTGTGCCGAGCTAGCCAATTTCACAAAGGTTGGTGATTTCAGAATACAGGGCACAGTTGTGGCTTTGAAAATAGAAAATGAACCTTCCTCTGAGACTTCCTTTCATTACACCTTTGAAATATAATACAACACACACACACAATTATTAAGTGCTTACTACCTAGGGGTCAAAGCACTAGGCCTTGGAGGAAATACAACATTTAGATAAGATAAAGTCTCTGTCCTCAAGGAACTTACAGTCTAATAAGGGAATAAGACACTGCTACTGATAACGAAAATACATAATGCCAAGGATAAGTGTATTAGGGAAGAGCTACAGAATAAAGTGTGAGAGATTTCTAAAGGAAAAGGACAATGCCAACTTGAATGGTTGAGGAAAAGGCTTTCTTGAAGAGGTGAACTTTGGATTGGGCTTTAAAGGATAGACAATGATGTGACATTTATATAATGTATATAGCGTGATGTTTAGAAATATATTACATATTTATATATTATATGCTTTAATTTTGCATAAAATATTTGCATATAGTAACTCATTCGTGACTCTTGACAATCCTTTGTGGTAGGTACGGTATGTATTGTCTGTTAGGAATCTCAGCCTCATCAAGGTGAATTAATTTGCACTTTTTACCAATAAGGGTCAATAGTGGGATTAAAAACCTGGGTGGCAGGAAGAATGGTGGTATCATTAAAAAAATGACACTAGCTGTCATTTATTATAGAGCTTTAAGGTTTACAAAGCACTTTATAAATATTTAATTTTATCGTTACAACAACCATGGGGCATAGGTGCTTTATTATCCTCATTTCATAGATGAGGAAACTGAGGCAAATTGAAATTAAGCAACTTGTTCCAGGATCACATAGCTAGTAAATGTCTGATGTCAGATTTGAATTCAGGCCTAGTTCTTTACCTATTCCTTGTGCCTTCCAAAAGACAGAAACAGTTAAGTATGGAAGAGGGGTGGTTTTGGGGGGAGATATAATGTCAGTTTTGGACATGTTGAGTTTCAGATGCCTACAAGACGTCTAGTTAGGGAATGCTCAATAGGCAATTGATTATGTGAGGGTAAAGCTCATGAAGAGAGACAGGGACTGGTCATATGGCTCTGAAATTCATCTCTATAAACATCCTAATCAAATCCATGGGAGCTAAATCACCAAGAGAGTGAGAGGAGAAGACCCAAGACAGAGCCTTGGAATATACCCACAGTAAAAAATTTAGGTCCCATGTAGGCCTTTGTGATTTAACTGGAGACCCCACAAAGACTGGAAGGCAGGCAAAGCAAAGGAAACATAGTTGGGTCACCCAATGATATCAGTACACTGGAGACAAAACTGGGAACTGGAAAAAAGTTTGGAGATATCATATTTCCAGGGAACTTCTGGTACAATGTTTTTCAAGCAATGATAGGAAACAAAAGTCCCTGATGGTCCAGGATTTGTAGATTCATGATTTAGAGCAGCTCAAACAGTTCTGAGATCAGAGCAGATGACTCAGATTATGGCTCCTCTAGAATCAGCTCAGGATCATGGCAGCTCAGATATTAGACATGCTTCATATTTTATTTGATTTTGTATTTTTCTAGGTGGGGGGGCAGGTCTCTCAAGTTGCTTAAATTGGTTTCCTATACCCGAAGTCATAAGAAACAAACTACCAATCAATTAGGAAGTTTGAAATTTCTAGTCTGAAATCCTCAAAGTATAGCAGTTTCCTAATTAGGGGGAAGATATTAGTATCTAGAGAAGGAGCACGGTGGAAGGAAGGGGACACTAGGTAGAAGAAGGGTACATGACCAGTGAATAGACGTCCATAAAGGTTGTGCACAAAGGAAAACTAGATAATAATAAAAGTTTCCCTTCCTCCCTAGATTACAACCTCATTCTTTAAGGTCTAGGTTAAATTCCACCTATTCTATGAAACCTTCTCTAATTCCCACAGTCAGTAGTGACATCTCCCTCATCTTAGAACTTATATATGTATTGATACCTGAATTACTTTCTCAGTTCTAAAATTTGTGTATCTTATTGCTCCTACTATATTCTAAACTTGTACTTTTGAAAAATGTATCCTAGCATTTTCCCTTCAGTATCTAACAATGCTTTGCATACAGTAAGTGATCAATAAATTATTATCTATAAAATTTGGGGAGTCCTGGGGTAGGCCAATTTGCTTTATTTTTTCCTACATAGGAAAAGGGGAAACCCTAGAGAAAAGTCTAGAAAAGACTTCTCTAATCTGACCCTAAGAAATAGCTTTCCTGCCACAAAAGGAAATAAAAAATTGGGTCTACTTGGTATACATTTACAGTCGTCCTTCAAGTGAGCTCAAAGTACTTGCTAGATATAATCTCATTTATCTTCAGCACACTTCTGGATATGCCAGGGACTAAGAGATGGCATGGTGAAGGAGACTAAGCCTTGACTCCCAGGACTTCCATAGTTCCCATGACTCAGAGGCCTATCTGGTAGACCACATTTCCACTTTTAAATTAAGTGATTCCCTTGTATTTATAGTTTTTAAAGTCCTTTTGGATGCTTTGGGATTAAAAGCACCATAAGAATGTCTAGTGCTGTAATAATAGAACCATAGCTTGCTCATGTGATGTTAAATACCCTAATATACAGGATATTCAATATAATCTAACACAAACAAATCTTTTCACTATCTTTCTTATTAACTAAAAATGACACAAATTTAAATTAATAACTGATACAGTAATAAAGCTGCTAAAAAGTAGGATTTATTGCACATTAATCCTTAAACTCTTTATTTAGGCTAGAAGTGATTATATGATAATAGGATAAATGTTTTGCTAAGTGAATGAAAACTAAAATACTATGTATATCACAGAGACACATTTAAGGATACATCTGCAGTGCATTAATTTACCTCATTATGCCATATTTTTTTTCTTTTTTAAATGAAATCTCAAGGAGAAATCGACATGCTGAAAAGAGCCCAAAAAGCACTAACCTTGATGAAGACTGGGTAAATTTGGCAGAGCTCCCATGTCATTCGAATGTTTTACTCTTGACCTCAAAGAGAATGGAAAATAACCCAAAGAGATCCTAAGAAAGATTTGGAAAAGATTCAAACATTCTCTCTGTTTTGCTCCAATATCTTAAGATTTTCCCCCTCTACTCCCCAAGGAAGGACCTTCCTTAATCCATAACACCTACTGAGGATGAGTCATTCATCAGCTGGAACCCATCTGCTACTGTAAATCAAAATGGATTACTGTGGTAGTAGATGACATGAAGACTATGGATAGTTTACCTAAATTTTAGAAGAGATTTTGATAAACTATCTCATATTTTTCTTCTGGAGAAAATGGAGAGGTTTGAAGTCGACAATAGTATTGTTTAATAGATCCAGACCTGATAGAGTGGCTAGAGTTAATGAGTAGTTATTATTGACTCAATATCAACATGGCTAGAGGTCTCCAGTGGAGTAGCCCAGGGTTCTGTGCTAGGCACTATGCTGCTTAACATTTCTATCAGTGTTTTATAGAAAGACAGAGATTGCATAATATTCAAATTTGAAGCAGGTAGGTGATAGAGTGGATAGAGCACTGGGCCTAGAGTCAGGAAGGCCTGAGTTCAAATCTGCTATGTGACCATGTGCTATCAGCTATGTGACCATGGGTAAATCACTTAACTTCTGTTTGCCTCATGTAACCATCCTGTCTGTAAAATGGGGATAATAATAGCACCTCCCAGGGTTGTGAGGAACAAATGAGATAATTATGCTCAAATATTTATTTATGTAGCACAATTTATATATTTATTTATATATTAAATATATATTTATGTAGCACTTAACTATGTGTTTAGTATAGTTTTTAGCAGATATTAAGCGTTGTATAAATGTTAACTATCATTATTATTATTATTATTAAATTTGCAGATGACACAAAACTAGAAGGAATAGCTAACATACTGGATGGCAGTCAGACTCTAAACAGATCACGACTGGATAGAGCATTCAGCTATATAGATTAAGATGAAATTAAATAAAGATAACTGGACATGGTCCTGTATTTGACTGCAAATAACTAGCCTCACAGAGATTAGGAAGAATGGCTAGACAACAGTTATTCTGAAGATCTGTAGCCTTCAATGCTCTAGAGTCCTGACCTGGATTGAAATGCAATTGGGAAATATTTAACAAAATAAATAAAAATATATAATATGTCGCAAATAACATTATATTTTAAAACAGAGTCAATATGCAACCCACAGGGATCCTTATATACCGATGAATGGCCCCTGTTTCTATTTGAGTTTGACATTGCTGCCTTAGTGGATGGCAGCTTCAATATAAATGAAGTGGCATCCAAAAAAGTTAATATGATGATAAGCTGCATTAAGAGAGGCCTGGCTTTCAGGAATAGTGAAATAATTGTCAAGTGGATTGTGCTCCATTCTGGATATGACAAATTCAGGACACTGAAATATCTTTAGAGGAGGACAACGAGGATGGTCAAGGGCTTTGAGTCCATACCATAGGAGGGTCCATTGAACAAACTGGGGATGTTTACTATACAGTAGGAGCATCCAAGCATTTGAAGGGACCTCATAGGCAGGAGGATTCCACTTTTTCTGTTGGAGCCACAGGACCAACCTAAGAGGATTGATGGATGGGGTAGAAGTTGCTAAGATGCAAATTTAGACTTCATGTTGGGCACAACTTCCTAACAATTAGGTCTGTCAAAAAGTGAAATGGATTATCTCAAGTAGATGTAAGGACTCTTTCTTTTTGAGTCTCATAACTTTGGGGTTATGTTACAGAGGGAATTTCTTTCATATATAAGTCAGACTCAGTGGTCATTAGGTCCCTTACAACTGTCAAATTCTCTGATTCTGGTTCCTCTCACATAGAACTACTATGGCAACAATATAAATAAACATTTTAGCATGTCTTTGTCTGTCTCTCCTTCCCTCCATCTCTCTCTGTCTTTGTCTTTCTTTCCATTATGTGTGTGTGTATACTACATTATATATGTGTGTATATAAACATACAAATTATATATAATTTTATATATTATTTATTTATTATGATTCCTATATGTGTTATATATTTGTTATATTATTACTCCTATGTATGTGTGTGTATATGTGTACATATATGTGTGTGAGTGTGTTTGTGTGTGTGTGAGCATGATTGTAGTAGCAAAAAAAATACATGTCCATTGTGTTGTGACTCCTTTGCTATTGAAATTCCCCAGGGAGTCCTATGTCAATTCCTATCCAGGGTACCTCTTTGCAGCCTCTTTCTCTCCCCACCTGAGCCTTCTTCACTTCTCTATGAGTCTTCCTTTGATCAGACCAACCTCAAATTGCTAGTTTCTTCCTGCTGCCTGGACTTAACCAAGCTGTGATTTTGCCTGCTCCTGGTAGTTCTGAGTCCGCATCTTCTGAGCCTCATACAATTTCAACCTTACTACTGCTAGGAGGTTGAACTTCAAGGGTGGGTTCTTGAACAGTATTACCTGTCCCTTAAGTGACCTTTCACCAGTTACCGATATCTGCGTGACCTCGTTCTCCAATGGTTAGCATACACCCACCCTGTCATACTCTCCCTATGCCAATGACTCTGAACCCCCTGCCAATATCATGTAACCCCCTTTTCTTGTCCACTACAACTCATTGCCTCACTCCTATCTTCCTCCGCCCTAAGCCCCCCCCCAAAAATTACCACTCCAGATCAATCTATGTCTTTCACTGTGCTCTATGGAATGTCTGTTCTTTAGTTAACAAACTTCATTTCATTTCAAACCTTTTGCTTTCTCACTCCTCTCTCATTCCATATTCTGGCACTGACTGAGACCTGGCTCCCTCCAATGACATAGCATCCTGGCATACTTCCCACCTTCAATAAGCATGGTGGAGAGTCCTTGTACTTTTTGCTTCCCATTTCTCCTTCCAGACCCTCCCTCTACCACAATCACTTAGTAACTGTTTCTCCTTTGAGGTCCATTCAATCCGAATTTTACCACCCATTCAAAAATCTGGTAGCTATTATCTACCGACCCACAAGATTCTCTCTACCCTTAATCAATCCATTTTTTGAGGCAATTGAGGTTAAGTGACTGCAGGTAGTAAATGTCTGAGGCCAAATTTGAACTCACGTCCTCTTTATTCCAGTGCTGGTGCTTTATCCACTGTACCACCTAGCTGCCCTTGATAACACTTTCAATGCCTCATGCAGTGTTTTTTTTTTCTACCTCAACTCCTGACCTCTTACTAGTAGTTTTAAACCTACATAATGATAATCTCTCAAACTCTACTCAGTTCTCATGACCTGCTACTTCCTACCTTAACCACATGGAGAAATCTTACTCTTGATCTCATCACCATTCCACTCTGAAATTCCTTCCCTTGATCATAATCTTTTATCATTTATTCTTTCCTTCTGCCTTACAACCCTAATCCTATCTTTTGTCTTCATTGAGACCTGCTATAAGAAATAGGGAACTTGATGAATACAGAAACAAAACAAAACAAAACTTGGAAAGACAGATAAACTGATAGGAAGTGAAAGAAACAGAGTCAAACAAATAATATATACAATTACTACAACAGTGCAAATGGATAGAATAATAATAAGAGATCAAAAATAAATACTGCAAAATTACAAAGAATAAGTTTTGCCCCAAATAAGACATATGAGAAAACACATTCTTGTACTCCTTTATAAAACTGGAGGGTCTAAGAGTATGGAGAATTATATAAATGTCAGATTTTTTTCTCAATGTATTGATTGTTGGGCTGCATTTTTTCTCTTTTTCTTTAAAAAGAAAAATCATTTATTATAAGAGAGGGCTATCTGAGAAGTGAACAGGAGAGACAGAGGGGAAGTCGAGACAATATAATACAAAAAATAATAAAATCTATTTTAAAATAAAATTAATGTGACATTATTGTGTACGTGCTAAACAACAAAAACCAAACTATTTGATTGTAAAAACAATTCTATTCTTGGATTTCCCTAGAGATACCTTGTGATAGGTCAAAGTTCCTTCTTACAGGTCAGAGTGGCTTCTGATTATTTTAAAACAAAAAAAGTGAGAGGACAAATGGTCAGAGTACTTATGTCATCATAATAGTCTCTAATTAGTGGTTTCTCACAGGTCAGGCAGAGATGATTTGGGTACCAAAATACTTTGAATTAACCCTTGGGACTTTAGAATGACTGGTGAAATTTTTGTTAGTCTCTTAAGGACGTGTTCAAAATGTTACAGCTTCATGGAGCATGCTACTTAGAGTGATATGAGATCATAAGAACATAATTGCAGAGCTGGAAGGAAACATAAGGGCTATTTAGTCCAACTCCATTTCATAGCTAGGAAAACTGGGGCCCAAAGAGGTCATCTCTTGTCTGTGGTCACGCAGCTGGTGTTTGAGGCAAGATTTGAACCCACGTCATCTTTACTCCAAAATCACTGCCTTCTATACCCACACCATGAATATAGATTCCAATATAGATTCTTGTTTTCATTTTTCTTCTAATCTCATAGAGTGCATAAATCAAAGAATGATGATTTCCATCTTGAATGATAGGCATTTCATCAATTTTTGCTGCCAACCTTTAAAAAATTATGTTTGGACTCTTCCCCCGGGAAGGTATTTAATTCTCTTGATAAATTAATGACTAGGCTTTAACTGAATCAGCTTAACTCCAAAGCTCTGCAATTAGTGGAATGCGTTTCCATTTATAATTGTTCCAGGATATCAACAATGCAACAAGGAAACCACCAGGAATGTCGATTACAATCTAGGAAGTAAGCTGAATTAGTCACATTCAAGGTCACTTGTTTTACATTGAAATATTAAAGGAAACTAAACCAAATTGGCAAACCGTTACCCAAGGTGGGGAAATAGTACCATTAGTGGGGAGGGACCAGGAAACTCATTATTTTGAGGGAAAGTAGAATTTCTCTACAATAAGTCCAAAGTTAAACAAGTCAGGAAAAAATGCTTCTAATCACATTCATTTCAGAGTCAAAATACACATTTTTTTTGTTTCATTAAAAAGGAAAACTGGACAATTTGATGTTTTATTTTTCTACCAGAATCTTTTCTCTACTCCCACTTTTTTTTCTTAATATTGGTCATGCATGCTGAAGACAATTTTTTTCTACAATTAGGCCCAGAAAAATTTTAAAACCTTAAGAACTTTGATGAATAAAATGACCAACTATGATTCCAAAAGACTGATGCATATTACCTGACAGAAGTGATGGACTGGAGATGCAAATGAAACATGCCATTTAAAAGTGACAGAAGTGGGAATTTGTTTGAATTGACTGCATATTTTTTCCAAGGATTTTGATTTTCTTTTTTCTCCCCTTTCTCCAAGGGTAGGGATAGAAGAAGGATTAAAAAAATGCTTGTTAATTGAAAAAAAAAATTATATTAATTTGGAGGAGGGGAAAATATGTGAAAGATCAATCTCTACAGGTAGTGAGGTAGGGAAAGAACAAGAGGTCTGGATTTTAGTCCTGGACAAGTCATTTTTTTGTGGCATTAGGCGCATCATAGGGTTATAGGTCATAAAAGTGTAAGGCTCATAGATTTAAAAGTTGGGGAGAACTTGAAGGTTATCAAGTCCTACCATTCCATTTTATAGATGAAGAAACTGAGAGAGGTACAGATATATTGTCATCTGTTCAAGGTCACTAGATCCTGGACAAGTCCAGCTAGAAAATGTCTAATGCAAGATTTTAACCCATATCTTCCTGATTCCAATTCCAATCTTTTATCTAATACACCGTGCTACCTCCCTCTACACCTGATTCTCAATCTACATAATGAAGGGTTACACTACTATAGAAGATTTTTAAATTCCCATCTAAATATCTATGGTTCTAGATATTCACTCTAACATGTTTCTACCTCACATCAAACTCCACAGTCATGGGAATAACAAACAGAAAGGACTAAAAGAATGGAGTGAGGGCACATGTGGGGTTGAAAAGGATTACAAATGAATGGATCAAAGATAGACATCCTGGGATCATTATCCAGTATAGCCATTCCCATCACCATTTGGAGGACTTAATTTATTGTTTTATTGATAGTCTAGACTTAATAATGTAACAAGGAAAACATTAATAATGCATATCAAACATAAAAGTGTATTGTACACACATTTATTTTCAGAAAGCCAAATGTTAAATATTTACCAACACACCCCTGAATAGATGCTTGTTAATTTAAAAAAAAATCAACTTAAAATAGAATAAAAAATATCACCTTGTGCACAGGTTAAGACTGTTGAATGGAGAATAATGCTTAAGAAAAGATGGTAGAGCTCTGGAAGGATAAATAATCACTGAGTAAATTTCACTTTTTAGCTGAAAAAGATAATAAAATTAACATAGAAATGTAACGGTGATTAGTGATCACTTTCATGGTGATAGAAGGTTAGTCTTAGAGTCAGGAAGATGTGAGTTCAGATCTTGTCTATGTAACATACTGGCTCCGTGAACATATTTGTAAATCACTAAACCTTTTAATACTCCAAGCAATTTTTTAAAATTAGCAGATGATTTGCCAATCTGCAATAGTGGACAGAGTTTTCATAGCAGGATTTCCTTACACTGAAGGCAAAATGACTGCTATGGGCCCTACCCTTGTGCGGGAAAAAAAAGGAAATTGTGATAATCAGTAATATAGACATGTTAATAAAGGTCATCCTCAGGCTAGGTCAAGGATGATGGCCTTTTTGTTTCCGTAAACTCTCAAAGAAATTATACTGGGTTTCTAATCTTCCTGGGGGGAAGAAACTCCTAAACCAATGATATCAGAGATTCATAACATATAAAAGTAAATATCACGTATCATAATCATACTTAAATCAGAGGATGCAAATGATGCAATGTGATGCATCTGGAATTTTGTTCTTGCATAGAAATGTCCATAATCCTTTGAAAATGTTCATTAAGCATGAACACATTGCCCTTCAAATGTCCTCTGTTTTTCTTCCTCATTTTAGAATGAAGTTCTTAGATGATCATGTAAGAATCACTGTTAGGCTATAATTTGATGAATTTAACTTTCCTTTGAAACAAAACTCCCTGTGGCTTTTAAATCCATTAACATAATCCTTCTATAAGTAGTATATATGCCTAAACTATTCCTTCTCCTGATCCCCCCCCCATATCACCAAACACCTGAAACTTATGTTTCAGTTAATAGTTTTGTGTTTTGCCATCTCTGGGGGAATACAGCGCAAGAATAGACCCACTGCAGCTTTATCCTGAGTTCCATCAAACAGAAACCTGTAAAAGATTCCTAAGGAAAAGGTCACCCACCCAATGTTCCATTCAAGTAGCTACTAAACAGGACTGCACAGAAACTATAGCATACAGTTGCCATAGGCTTTCTGATAATAGATACCAATAATTAAGAGACTGAATGTAACTGTATGAGTTCACTATGTCATTCTGTGATGGGAATCTAAAAAGGAATACAAAATGAAGCATCAGTTAAATCAAGCCCCATCTCTAATAGTATCTTCAATCTGTCACTAAATGTTGTCCCTCAATTTTTAACCATTCCCTTTTTTTCCCAAGGGGGAAACATCACTCAAAAATTTTAATAGATTGCCAATTATGCAGTTATTAGAGATTATCTAAATATCACTTAAATTAGAAATTGGTATACATGATTCTATCAAAATAATGAATACAAGTTATATATCAACAACACTTGCAGTCCAATAATGGCCCCCAAATCCCAACAGCATCAATTATAGTAAAACACATTTTTAAGGAGACATAATTTAGACATTCAAATCAAAATAACAAAGACCAGACTAAGTGCATTCATTCAAGTACAATAAATTTAGCTTTTCAGTTTTATAATCATCAGTTAATAACAAAACTTTAGGTGTAATTTCACATGTTCTCATACACTTACTAGTCCAGTTCCCAGAGTAATAAAGTGTTATTTATATATTTATATTTTGGTGAGGCAATTGGGGTTAAGTGACTTGCCCAGAGTCACACAGCTATTGAGTGTTATGTGTCTGAGATAACATTTGAATTCAGGTCCTCCTGACTCCAAGGTTGGTGCTCTATCGACTGCGCCACTTAGCTATCCCAATAAAGTGTCTTTGTGCACTCCCTTTTCTTTCATAAACTGGTGCAATATACATTGTTTATGGAATATTTTACTTCAAAACTGTTAATGCATACTGTAGGTAAACACCATATTAAAAGGCAACCCTAATAACAACACAATTTCAAAGAAAATACTTGAAAACATGCTAATTTACTGATTAAATATATGAGTATTTGGGGCAGCTAGGTGGCACAGTGGATAGAGCTGCAGCCTTGGAGTCAGGAGGACCTGAGTTTAAATTCAGACTCAGACACATGACATTTGCTAGCTGTGTGATCTTGAGCAAGTCATTTAACCCTGATTGCCTCACCAAAAAAAAAAAATAAATAAAAATACTTGAATATGTTCCCTCGTACAGGAACCTATCAGAATAATTTGGAATAACTGATTCTAACACTGAATCCAAAAAGAAGAGCCTTCAACTCTTCTAAAGCATAAACCATTCCCTTTAAAAACACATCTCCAACAACACTTATGGGACTTGACTCTGTCACTTAATACTGGTGAAATGGTATGTCACTTCATCTCTATGAACCTCAGCTTCTTTCTCAAGACATTGATAAAATTAGGTGGTCTCTTCGTTCCCTTCAAGTTTTCAATCTATGATCTTGTGAAGTAGATTTTTCAGAAAGACATCCTCCATTATCTGCTTGCAAACTTAGAGAAAGAATGGTAGATACATGGAGGATGCAATAGTCTAAACTGTATTATTGTAGAAGAAAGAAAACCTTTTTTAGTTTCCTTTCTGCCTTTGGTGCATGCTAAATTCCCAATAAAAATAATAAGAAACATAACAATAACATTGTTTTACTACTTTGAAAAATCAATGATTTTAATTATAAGGACATTCTCTTCACAGAGGAGAATAACAACTACTCCATATTTCAATAGATGGCACTTCATCAGATAGTAAGGCAAAAAAAAAAAAACCACGCAAAAATATCCCCCATAGGTTAACATTCTGATGGTCAGCCTCTCTGAATTTAGCTGGGAGACTCCTTGGATGATGGACACATTTCCATCGTTGGACAAGTACTGCAAGTTCTAGTTCAATAGGACCTTCCAGGGTCTGCATTCTCTTGGCATAGATTTCAAGAAAACAGGGCTACCTCCATAACATGACGGGCCATTACAGTAAATAGTCTTTGGAAGAAATTGATACTCAGAGAAATTACATAATTTTCCTAAAGCCATAAAGCTAATCAGCTGCAGAGCTTCAACTTAGAGCAAGATTGTCTGATGTATTACATTAGTAAGTGTGGCCATGAAGTCATCTTTATGACCTACGTCACAGCTGACATTGGCATATTTTTGATGGGTTCTTCTAAGCAACATTCAAATCAGTATCAGTGAGTGTCAGTGCATTAACATGCCAAATAGCTGGAACACTTTTCTCATTTCTCCTTTTTACATGGACTAATATCCATGTCTAAGCAATGAGTATTTAAATATTCAGAGAATGTCAACTTTACTTACAGAATCTGATCTTTTAGTCAAGATAAGGGAAGGAAACCAGCAGTTCAGTTTGGGATGAGCCCAAATTTTTGATCACTCAGGCAACCAATAAGTATTTATTAAACACCTACTATGTTCCAGTCTCCCTAGTAGGTGTTAGAGATGCAAAGACAAAGGGGGAAATAAGCCCTTACCTTTAAAAAGCTTATATCTTATCAGAGGAAGTTTGTGGGTCAGAGAGTGGCTTCACAGAAAAGAGCACTCCACATGTCTACATGAAGGCAGGAAAATGAGTAAAACTACTTTTGTTCTCTGCAAAAGTGCTCTGCTCCCTCTTTTAGTTTGGGGGTTACTTAAAAACTTCATTTAAGTTATTGACTTCGCTGAGTAGCTAACTGCAAATGCCTGACTCAAATGATTAAACTAGAACTTACGAAAAAAAGGATAATATATGTTAATTGGGTCAGAAGTCTCATATAATTTATGTTTGAAAGAGTAAGCTAACTGTATACTAATCCAGTACAATATCTGTTTCAGGAATTCTGGTCTGAAAAATAAGCACCACAAGCCTGAGTTGCTCAAAGCAATCTATGCACTTTATCTAGCATCCTTGTAATTACTTCATGTAGTAAATGTCATTCAGCGACATATCCTTCTAGTCAGCCAGGTATATAACCCTGACACTGACCTTGACTCTTTACTCTCCCTCAAAGCATATATCTTATCATTTGCCAAATCTAGTTACTTCTAACTCCATAACATCTAAGATCCATCTCCTTCTTTGTATTCAAATGACCACTTTCCTAGTTCATACCCTAATTACTTCTCATTGGTCCTTTTCTTTCAAGTTCCCCCTATTGCCCATTTCCTTCTACACAACGCTACCAATGTTCTTCAGAGAAGAAAAAAAAAGGAAAAAGAAAAGAAAAGAAATTTACACAACTTTAATATATATAATATATATATGTAAAAGGAAAATCAAGTTGTACATAATAGATTTGCAGTTTCATGTGCTATCATCTTTTTTATTGTACTGTTACATAAATGCTTATTTTATTCTACAAATTGAAAACAAACTAAATATAGTTTTTTTTTAAATTACCAATGTGATTTTGACTAAGTTCAGTATGGTTATGTAACTCCGCTAATATAGCTTAGGCATGCAAGTATGTATGGGTATATGTATGTATGAATTTATGTTTTTTAATCAGCAAAAATATGCCTTCTCTCCCTCCCATCTCTTACATGTATTTTGTATATACTTGATTATGTACAAGTTGTCTTGATGATAGATTGTAAGCTTCTTGAGGGCAAGGACTTCCAGTTCTAAAGCTTTGCTTCTGTGATGTAAAAAAAACTTAGAAACAAAAACGTTAAGTGACTAGATAAATGGCAAGCAGCATCAGGCCTCTGACTTTAAGCTCATGATCCCAGTACCAAAGGTCAGATAGAATAGCTTCCTTTATTCTTTGAAAAGTCTCTGGTTTACTATATGTGAAAAACTAACAGCCACGAGAAGCTGTTTTGCCTCATCTGGTTACTTTGTGAAGTCGAACCAACTGTTGTAGTAGCTAACTTAACAGCTTCAGGTCCCAGTCCTTTAGGAAAAAGAAAAGGTAATCACTACATTGGGATTTTTAATGAAAGAACTACCAAGCCAACCTCGTTACAGGAGGCCAATTAAACACAGAAGGAACTCGGGAAAGAGCAAATAACAATTTTCTATTTAGGAGAAACTCTGACTACAGCAATTACCTGGTTAATTTGACGTGCATCCAGGATATCGGCTTCAAATCACAGGGCTGTTTGTTCAGACTATCAAGTGGTCACTTCACAAGGATTTTCATGAGGGCTCATTTGCATTTTTGAAATTCCTTTTGGAGGCTGGCTTGGGAAGCACTTAGTTCAGCTAGATTAAAAAACCCACTCAGGTTAATATCATCTGCTGCAGTTCGGTAGCCGTTCTACCAGGCCAATCTTTTGGTTAAAGTTCAGATTTATCACCCAGTGGTGAAGGCAGCAGCTTAATTGACCTTCAGGAGAAAACAGTGTGAGCATCCTCAGATAAACCAGAAACATTAATCCCTTTAAGAAACTGACAAAACACTGAACCTCCCTAGCACTAATGTAAACCTAGCTTTGATTTTCCAGTGGAACAGAAGTCCCAAGGACAAAAGGGCTATCAGACCTATCTGTTACCTTCTGGTTTATCTTGGAGTTAACTGGAGGCAAGCACAAACATTAATCTACATCTTTTCTTCCTCCCCTTACTCCCATTTCTCTTGCATAAACAAAGCTCCATAGCATGGATACTATAAGCTTCTCTTATTAATTGTGTTCTTCTCTTGGTTTGAGGCAAACATTTACTATAGTCTATGGCTCTCTATTGAATTGATTTCAGGATAATTAGCTTCTGATTGTCTCAGAAGGTTGATTTTTGTCATATCTGATACAATTGAACTGGACAGTTGGTAGTTTTAAGGATATTATACAAGTGGCTGAATAACCACTAGACTGAACAGGATTATAGGTGTCTGGTCTCCACTGGGAATCATAGTTGTTGTTATTTAATAAATCAAAAGACAAGCATGGATCATATCAGATGATCATTTAGCAAGGGTTTGAGTACCTGGCAAGGATCTGATACTGTGAAAATGAGAGCTAATGTTTAAGCAGAACACTGAGTTTTCCTGAATTTTCCCTCCTTTTCTCCCCCCACTCCAAAATACACTCCAGTCTTTTTCAAGCCAAACACTCTTTCTTCCTTTAAATGATCCTCAAATGAGGGGTTTTAATCTTCTTACCATCTCAGTCATCCTACTCTAAAATGTGTCCAGAAATGGACACACGACTCCTAAAGTGGTCCAACCAGAGCAAGGTGGTCCCATCACTAGTCTCATTCAGGATACTATACTATGAATAAAGTCTTAGATCACAGTAGTTTTTAGGGTCTCAGAATTTTTAGCACATTCCTGATTTATATTGACCTTGAAGTCTTTTTTTTCCTGTGAACTACCATCTAGTCCAGTCTCCCTACCGAACGTAGCATTGCAGATGATTTACGCAAGTTTTATTTCACCCCAGAGAAAATGGAGGAGGTGAAAAGAATTCTCACAGTCCCATAAATAGCTGCAGAAAAGCTTTTTCTAAACTTGTGATCTTATTGGCACAGGAGTCTCCTAGCAAGAAAATTCTTTTTATCAATACCAATCAGCAATTCTTTCACATCTTATAGTCTTAAAAAGTTGGCTGTGTTACGGAGTGTTTGAGTGAATTATTGTGTCATGTAGTCAGTATGAATCTTCCTGCCTCCTAGACCAGTATTATATTCATAACCTCATAATACCTTAAGGAAAGCACATCTACTCCTATCAGGAAAGTACTCAACTTGGCTTTATTATCAGGTAACCCATTGACTTTCTGGTGAATCTCTAGTCCTCTCACAGCTCCTACTGTTGGTATTGTTTGTCCTTCTTTCTCAAAGAGGACCAATAGCATCATGAGGGTGATGTCTTAATTTGCATGTGAATTAGATTAGGGTCCTACATAATGCCAGACTCATAGTGATGCCCTATAATTTGGGCAACTAGGTGGCACAGTGGACAGAATGCCTGGCTTAGAGTTGGAAAGACTCATTTTCCTGAGTTCAAATTTGACCTCATATGCTTATTAGCAGGGTGACCCTGGACAAGTTATTTAATTTTATTTGCCTCAGTTTCCTTGTTTGTAAAATGAGTAGGAGGAGGAAATGGCAAACCACTCCAGTATTTTTGCAAAGAAAATCCTAAATGAAGTCATGAAGAGTTGAACACAACTGAAAAACAACTGAACAACATAGTTTGGATTCCTTCAGGAAGTAAACAAACTTTGGGGCTACTACATAAGCAGTCCCCTGTACTGTTTGAATAATTCACTGGTTTTGCACCCCACATAAGATGATACTCAAGAACTATGTGAATTTTTTTTCTCCAAATAGCACACATACTACATCAGGAAATCTCTTTCTCTCTCTAGAAGGTCAAATCCCCAAACTCTTCCACTAGGCAATTCTCAATTTTGGAGTTATCTTTAAGGATGCTATTTTCCCTCTATAGCCAGGAAATCTCTTAGTATTCCAAATGCTTGTATATCTTGAGCTAAGAAAAGTCCATCCTGTTATATACTCTTCTGATTTGAACTGGAAAAAGTGAAAGATAAGTCTAAAAGTGTAGCTACCACTCCGAAAGTGTTTCAAAGTGGTCCCACAGCTCACCATAGAAAAGAGCATCTCCATCAACAAGAATCAATCCTTCTGAGTCCAAGTCAATTAATTACTCATCAGTGATTTCCTGTGTCCTCTCAGCAAGGTGCTAGTGAGTATGCCTATACTCTCATGGGGAGGTAGCCCTCAGATGTCTCTGAACAAATGTTTGTACTATATAATGCCATCAAATTGAATGGGGAATTCAAAAAAACTGATTGGTAACTAACCTAATTAAAACTAACTCATTTAAATTTCTCCTTCTCAAGATTCATCAGGGAATTGAGAAGACCTTAGATTTTCCAAAAGTCTATGCCCACATATTTCAAACTATTGGTGGGTCAGGCCAAGCAGTAAAGGCTTCAAATAGAAGGATGACAATAAGCTGTATGTCTTCCTTCTGAAAACAATCTAGCTAGTTTTAGAGAAGCTGTTTACAGGAAGATTGATCACCAGTTGGTGGATTTTTATTTCTATTTTTGCTAACATTTATGTAATTTTTTTCATTATGCTTATATTAATGAAACGTTAGATCACAGTAGATTTTTGGGTCTCAGAATTCTTAGCACATTCCGGATGTATATTGTCCTTGAAGTCTTTTTCCTGTGAACTACCACCCAGTCCTATCTTTCTACAATTTGTGAAGTACTGTTTCCTAGGACATAAAGGCCAGGTGATCTATACCAATGGGAGGGAATACTTTATCCATGTAACCAGATATTTTTAAAAATATTATCCAAATGATACCCCCATTTTGTATTTGCTCATTGTTTTTTTTTTCACTGTGATCAGTGATGATCCAAATTCCAATACCTCAGATCACTGTACAAAAGTTGACACTAGTTCCATTCACTGCTGTCAGATTGCAAATGGCCCCAACCAATACTTCTAAAACTCTTTGTTCTACAAACTTTATCTTCCCTTGCTTTGGTCATAAAGAGTTGTTCTAGGTTGTTTATAGCCATTCCAGATGATATCATTTGAGCTTAGCTCCCAATTCAAAGTATTAAACTGGTGTGGTGATGGTGAATACTCAGGGAAGTGATTCTCAAACTCACTGTGGATTCTCAACTGGTCCAGAGCCACATAATTTTAGAGACACAAAGGGCCTTAGCAACTATATAATCCAATCTATGTTCTAAAAGGAATTCTTGCTATAATATATTAGAGGAGTGTTCATTCAGCCTGTGCATGAAAACCAATTCCTCTTTGAGACAGGCCTTTTGCTATTTTTCCTTCTACATAAATCCTAAATTTGCTTCTTTTCAACCATTCATTGCTCCTGGTTTCTGCCCATGAGGCCAAGCAGAACCAGCCTAATCCCCCCTCCATAAGTCAGACTTTCAAATATTTGAAGATAACTATCATCCACTGAACCTTCTCCTCTGCAGGCTAAGCACCCATTGTTTGTTTACACTATTCTCATTTGGTATAAATTCAAGCACCTTCCTGGTTGCCCTCCT
Source organism: Vombatus ursinus (assembly GCF_900497805.2). Lineage (NCBI taxonomy): Eukaryota > Metazoa > Chordata > Mammalia > Diprotodontia > Vombatidae > Vombatus > Vombatus ursinus. Next base: position 3,386,860 of record NW_020954580.1, on the reverse strand, counting down.
CTAGGTACTCTCCAGATTATCAGTGTCCCTCCTAAACTTTAGTTCCTCAAACTGAACACAATATCCCGGAAACCATAAGACCAGGGTGGGGCTATCAAAGTAGGACTATCATTTCTTATTCTTGGAAACTGTACCTTTATTAATAGTGGACCAAGGTCCTGGTAGCTCTCTGGTTGTCACATCACACTATTGACCTGTTTTGAGCATGAAGTTCCCTTCAAAAAATAAAAACAACCCTCCCCCACTATCTAAAGATGTCTAACAACATCATTTTGTACTTGTGAAACTGGTTTCTTTGTCTTTGTTTTTGTTTTAACATTAGTGTAAGTTTTTATATTTATCCTTGTGAAATTTCATATTATTAGATTCATCCAAGTATTTTAATTGGCCAAGGTCTTTTCTGATTCAAAAGTACCACTTCACTTTAACCTCACTGGGATTCCCCCATAACCCTAAATATCCAGGGTCATCTGGATCCATCTGCCTTTTTGAGTCATGCGGATCCCAAGGCTCACCTATGACAGCAACAGCTCCCTTCCCCACGCTCTTGCACTTTGTAGAGGTTATAGAATTAGGCCTAGATATATAGGTACCCAATATACACTTCCAAGGTAATCAAAGTAACACTAGGGACTAAACTCTGGATACTGTGAAGCTCAGTGATATCTTCCAACATGTCTGGTAGTATTTATAAGCAATTTTACTTGCTAGTGATGAGGTCTATGCTAGTATGATGCTTAGCAAGGAAAAACATAGAAGATTTGGAATTGAAAGAGCTGGGTTTGAATCTTAGTGATTACTATCTTTGTGATTGAACATGTCACTTCACCATTCTGGGTCTCACTTTCCTTACCTGGAAAAATGAAGAGGTTGGACTTGATGGTTTCTAATATTTGTCCAGCTCTCTGACTACAATTCCATGATTCTATGATAGACTGGCATAATGTAATAGAAAGAACAAAAGCCTAGAAATAAAGAAGCCCAGATAATACAGCCTGGTCTCCATTAATATGAGTATTGAATTTTGTGAAATGGTCATATTGTTTGAATTCACGCTATTCAATGTTATTCATATTAGTTGATAATTGTTTCTAGTCTAATGGAAATAAATAATAAGAATTCAAATAACAGGACCATTTTTAGGGATTCATAATTCACAGAAATCAAGGACTTATCTGTGTTTCTCTATCCCTAACTGTAAAATACTGAATGTCCTTGGCCAAATAACTTCACTTGTCTGATTATCAGTTTACTTGTAAATTAACTGAAAGATTTAGATTAGATGATTTCTTTGTTTTCTTCCAGGCTTCATTTTCTATAATTTCAATTCTGCCCCTCCACCCAAAAAATGAGCATCAGCTTATTGTCCATTATCAAAAGTCTGCAATGACTGTCACCAAAGGCAAATTTTTCACTGAAATCTGAGACCCAGTCACTTTCCTGGGATTCTACAAAGTCTGAATCTTTACCAAATTAACTTTTTAAAAAATTCATCCACTTTTCTACTTCTTTTTTTGATACAGCAAAGGATTAAAAACTTCTATACAGATAGAAGAAAGAGAAATACAAGAGAGTGTTGTGGATTTATAGCTTGTTTTTGGGAAAGTGTCTGGCCAAATCAATGAGCTAGCTTAGAAACCAATGTAGACGAGAGTCATACTAACAGTACTGATTACTTTAGTAATCATTAAGGTCTCTCTCATCTATAGGAATGGTTCTATGAAATATTCACTGGTGGTCAATGTACCATTTCCTTAAGTCAGAGCAACAGCTGGCTCAGTCATCCTCTACTAAAAAGAAATATGGAGAATGAAAACAATGAAGATTCTATAATTTAGGAAGGATCCAATTCTTCAATATCAAATATCAGAGGGGATAAAGCAGATTTCTAAGGGTTTGTATCAAAATACTTTAAAAGACACAATGCATTCCTATCAATCACTTCATTAAAAAAAAACAAAAAAAACAAAAAAAAAACAACAAAAAACAAACAAACAAAAAAAACCCCACATTATTTGCCAGTGATATGGCAGATCCATTTCTCTCCAATGAAGGAAATCACTACAACAGCTAAGCCCTTGGTAACACACAGAGTTTTCTTTCCACCAGTCAATGCCTAACTCTAGAACTTCTTCAGAGCCAATGGTGCTTTTTCTTTGTAGGCAGTTCAGGAATGATTCTCTAATAAGGACCTTCTGGCCCTCTTTATAGATGAGTCTTTGTTATCTTGGGTTACAGTAATATACCTTAGTGCAAGGTTGTGAATTTTAATGCACTCCACGGTACTATACACAAGGAAAAATGCAGGGAAACAACTGTTGATAATCAAACCAGTCCCTCATACAAATGCTTCTACCTGGTCCATTCCAATAAAGGCACCAGACCCATGGGGTACATGTGTGTGTGTGTGTTTTTAAAAGTTCTTTTATATTCATGACCAGATGTATTGTAGTTAAATTGTCAAAATACTCATTTGGCAGCTTGATACAGTGGTGCAGTAATGTTTATAAAGCCCACTGAGCTTATTTAAAAGTGACATGCCCAGATATATGCTTTTAAAGGTGAATAAAATGTACAAAATACATTACCAAATGCAATACCCAGCATTAGCTGCATTCACATGAGTTTTGTATTTGATCCAATAAACCAGTGGTATAATTGCCAGATGTAAAACCGGCTTTTAAAATTTTGTCTAAATTTTTGCCATCTCCTATAACAACCCCTGAATGCCAGTGGACAAAGGTGGTAGCTCTCTTGAAGAATAGGGTCATGGAAACCTCTCTCTCTCTCTCCCTCTCTCTCTCTCTCTCTCTCTGTCTCTCACACTCACACACACACACACACACAAACATACACACACACATATACACGCATATACCACAAATACAACAAAACTTGAATACCTATATTTGTTACATTTATTGGGAAATTAGAATTAACATTCTCATTAAAATCAACTACCAATCAACCAATGAACATTTATTAAGTATTTGCTTTATATGTGTTCTGTTTGTAGAATCTACCTTGCTGAAGGCAGTGCAGGCAACCACTTTTGGTCTTTTTGGGAGGACTTGGGGCACAGTAGACATGTGATAGACATATTGGACTTAGATTCAGTAGACTGGCATTTGTACCTCAACTTAGTCATTTATTCCCTCTGTGACCTTGGGCAAATATTTTAAGGTCTCCAAATCATCAGCTTTTAAATGAAAGGACTAGACTAATTGATCTCTAGATGTTTCTAGCTCTTAATTCTATGATCTTTGAAAATTGTAGTTTTCAAGTAGGCAGAATAGTTGGCAGACTACTTGTTAAGTATATAGTTTGGTCATGAAGTAGGAAAAAAAAAACAACTCTGACAACTTGTGCCATTCCAGATGCTTAATAGCATATCCATGGGGTCCACATTGAAGTTATAACAAATGTCTTTATTGGGGAAGGTTACTTAGGGGCAATGCAAGTACATTGGAGAAATGACCTTCTGTGAAGATGAGTCAAGATAACTTTCACAGTTCCACTTACCTTTTTCATTGTTATGGCCAATGCTAAAAACTTCCTTGACCAGAGCTGACCAAAAGAAGAATATAAGTTTGTCCTCACTCCCAATATTTCAAGGACGGATTTGAAAAGAATCAAGAAAGTCAATACCATAGCATATGTTTTGCCTAAGGATTAGAAAGTATACACAAGAGAGAAGTGAAGTTATCCCTGGATAGAACTTGGGACCCAACATAGAATATATGGTACAAAATAGACCTCAGTCTTCTGACACTGGAGAAATGAGAAAAAAAAAAGTTTTCAACTGGTACCTTCTAAAATAGCCCATGGAACAAGTATCAATGGACAGAAGTGGATGGTCAAGGATATGGGTAATGGACCTTTATAGTTCCAATAATTTAGGGCTGACTGGTAATGAAATATGAAGCAGGAGTCAAAATGAAATGTTGGGATTACTAATTATAGAGCTGACTTAAAGAGTGGAGGGAATACAAAACTGGAAAGCAGGGATGATTTCTTTATAGAGCCATAGCCCTTAGAGGTTAGTAACTTTCTCAGCCTCATGTGTTTTCTTCTGGATCTTGCTGGAGACCACTATTATCTCATGAAAATGCTTGTTAAGGTTTTTGTATTAAAGTTCAATTTCCACTCCAGAGAACTCACCGATTCGATTAATGACATCCCAAGTTATCATTTTCATGCATTTTTCTTGTATTGAATTTTATCAAAGCAAGGGATACCTCACCAATGATTTTTTTTCAAGTTTTGTTTCCTCAATTGCATTTTTTTCTGTACAAAAACAATAATAAATAGAGGCACTGTAACTGATGATCAGCTTATTTAATTTTAGACTAAAATTTTATCAAAGTCATGAATATACATCTAATTATCATGTTGATCAATAAATGTACATCTCTATTTTTAGCATAAATGAGTACTGTGATTTGTGGAAGTCTAGTTCTGTTATTGATACAATTCTGTGACTTTGATTACTTACGTTTCTAATGTGAATATTGTGTTGATTGTTTCCTTTATATTGAACCATTGTTATATCTATGTTATAAATCTATGTTGCTCATGGTGAATATTTGGCTAAAGGCTTATTGTTATATTGTATTTAAAAGTTTTCATCAATATTCATTAGTAATATTGAATTATAGTTCTCTTCTTCTGGATTGGAAATTAGGATCATATTTGTCCTATAAAATGAATTTGATAGAGCTTTCTTAATTTTTAACAATTTGTGTAACATAGATATTAATTATTTTCTAATTGTTTGACTATATCTTTAAATCTTTCTTGGCCAGAATATTTTTTAATTTTGTTTAACTTTTATGGTTTTTTAAAACTTTATTTTCTGAAGTTGGTTTACTTAATATCTCTATTTCATGTTGTTTTAATTTACTTTCATTTTATGGGTAATAATCATCTCTTTAAAATTTTTGATTTTACTAGCATATAATTGTGTATAGTAAGTTCTGATAATTTAATATGTTTCTTTTCTACTTGTCAATTCACTATATTTTATTTTTATTTTGATCATTTAATTTTCTTCTTGCATACATCCCCTTTTCAAAGCAAAATCTGTATTATGTGCTTTATTCCTTCCATACTGTTAAAACAATCTATTGCTAAAGCCAGAAGTTCACAAATTTGCAAGTCTGTTATCCTGTTAAAGAACTCTGGGTAGCTAAGTCCTTAGTAGAATGAGGTGTATTCACAAAAAAAAATAAAATAAAATAAAATAAAATAACTGGGTAGATGAAAATCTCCTAGAAAATAGTGATTTCTATACTAAAGTCTAAAAAACATTTGGATATTTCATAAATCCTGTCTTTGAAAATAGCAATAATGCTCAGGAAAGATTTCTGATTGGCTCCTTTACTGAGGTATTTGGGTACAATGTAGTCATTATAAACACATGCTATCAGGGGAAAAAAATCCCTTGGGAAAGATAAATGATAGTGTTTTCTTTTTCTGGAGAGAAGTAATTTTCCCAAGGTCACAAAGCTGTTGTTAACATTCTTTCCCTCTTTAAATTAATGTGTATTATTTTATTGATACTTTTTATTTACTTATTTGTATATTTCTTTATGTCTCACCTACCATCCATCCCAACCCTAGTAGAATTTAAACTCCTTGTGGGCAGGGATTATTTCATTATAGTCTTTGTGCCTTATATATAAGAGGTGCTTAATAAATGTTGACTGAATTTAATTGTTATTTCAAAATAGGTTTTAAACTGAGGTATAAATATATCTTTTAAATTTACAAAATTACCTCTTCTTTTTATTGCTCTTCAAAGAGACAGGGTAGTATAATGGAAAGAGCCTTTACTGGCCTTGGTATTTGAAAGATCAGGGTTCAAGTCTTACCTCAGACACTTGCTAGATTTGTAACCCAGAACAAGTCACTCATCCTCCCTGGGCCTCAGTTTCCTCAACTATAAAATAATAAAAATGAACTTAAATAATTGGCTTCTTGGGTCCCTTCCAGCTCAAGATATGAGAAACTATGAATTAAACTGGATATGGTAGGGCATACCTGAAGTCCCTGCTAATGGGAGACCGAGGCTGACGGATCCCATGACTTCAGGATTTCTAAGCTGCGGTAGGGTTATAACAGGTTGGGTGCCTACACTAAAGTCAACACCAATATAATGAGACCCTGGGGATCAAAACCATCAGGTCTCCTAAGGAGGGATGAATCAATCTGCATCAGAAAAATAGAATAGGTTAAAGCTTCTACGTAGACCTGTATTGAGATTAAGCCTGTGAATGACTGTCACACTTAAAACTTGGGAGAGATTGGCAGACCCAGTGTACAAACAAATAAAATCTATGAAACCAATTGTTTTCTAATAAGACATGTGTATGTGATTGATTAATCAATAAACATTTTTAAGAACCTACTATGTGCCAGGTAATGTGTTAAACACATGTTCCCACTGACCCTCAAGTATCTTAATGAGTAGAATCTGAAGTTATACTTAAATTTCTTAAGACCCAACCCAGGGGGTTTTCCCCTGGCAACTGACAATAGGTCATTGAAATTACCCAGTTTAATAACTCTAGAAATAGTACCATTGAGTCTAAAGCACTGGGAAATTTTTCAGTAATTATCTTGCATGACTGGGAATCTAGATAATCTCTGGAAATCCTGAAGATGAAAAAAGTACATGGGAAGGTGAACTTTTAAGCCATGTCTTGCACAAGGATGAAGGTCTTAGTCTGAAATCTCTGCAAATCCATAGAGTACACTGATAAGGGACTGGGAAAGGTCACCCCAAATCCTCCCCTCTAAGCTGTTTAGCTTTGAGTGGTCCTGTCCACAATCTACTTTTAGTAGTCTGTGGCTTTTAGGAAGATATAAAAGGAGCTTTGTGTAAAGCAAGTATTTAGACATTCCTATATGACCTTACCCTAATTTCCTGGAGACACTGGACAGGCCTTTCCTTTGTGCAGGAGGTCAGGCATAGACCATCTTAATGGGGATAAAAGGAGGGCTAAAGAAATGAAGGGAATGAGGAGCTTTCAAGCCTATATCATAAAGCTACCTCTATGTGCCAAGAATAAGGTCGCTTTCTACATCTGCCTGTTACTTTTCAGGTCTTTTATGTAAAAATGAGGCTATACAAGTGACATTGTGTGGTAGCAGTTTGAGCCCGCTGCCTCTTAAGGTTCTTCATCATAAGCTATTTCTCCATGATGGTGAGGCCAAAAGATCAAGACAGTCCAATTCACTGCTACTGTTAACAGAGGCAGGCTGGCACAATGGACAGATGTACTGGATTTGGAAGAAGAGGTCCTGTATTAGTATGTCAGTGCATCTACTTTTATTATGTTTTGACCTTGGGCAAGTCATTCCTACCTGTCTGGCTCTAATACTTAAGAAAGTCCCTGGAAACTAAATCTACAATGCTGTGAGTCTTCTTAATGACATAGAAATGAGGTAGGAAGGCATCTCTGATGTTTGCAGGGCTATATAATCAGAGAATTAGCTTGATTCATGCAAGAATTTCTTTTTCAGCAACTCCCAATTAGATTGACCAACCATTTTGGTTATATTGAATTCCACTGTCATTGCATGGAAATGGTCTTGAAAGAGAGCATTTATTAAGTGCCCACTGTGTTCCAGGTATTGCTGTAAGTGCCAGAGTCACCATTGCTGCTCCCGTAATGAATTATCTAGATGCATTTTCCCAGAATTAAGAGTAATAGATGGTCATTGCAAAGGGACATATTTAGGCCTGACATAGAGGAGAAAAAAAACCTTTCTAAATATTTGAGCTATTCAAAGTTCGGACTGGAGATCTCAGGATGTGATAGAAGCTCTCTTATTAGAAGTCTTCAAGCAAAGACTGCATGACCACTTGTCCAAGTATGTTGGAATACCATTTGAACTACCTTTCCACTCTGAATTTCTATGATTCTTTGATCTTCATGAATATTCACTATCATTAAAATTAAGCCCATTTTGCACTGCGTGTGTGTGTGTGTGTGTGTGTGTGTATGTGTGCATGTTTGAACAAAACGAGACTGACGCAGAAGAAATGAGTTCCTTTTATCCAGGAGCCTGGGTATTAATCAGTGAGTCCCTCATTTGGAGCATGGGTTCAAAGCCAGATGACCCCTAGGCTCCAATACAGAAGAGAGTCTCATTAAACATTTCTGTAAGACATGGGGGTAGGGAATCAGTAATGTCAATGATATGCATTCCTGGGACCCAAAATACACTACCCTCCTTGCAACCTAGAGACTCTGGCCCTTAGACAGTTTTACTATAATATCTCTTTCCCTCACCAAAACTCCTTACCCTCTTCCAGAATGACATTGCATTCATTTTGCATGTATTTTGCACTTACAACACCCCCTGGCCCAACACCAGCATAGAGGTTTGTTGAGGAAAGGAGTCTTTTATTTTTGACTTTGTATGCTGAGACTTAGCCAAGTACTGAATTAAGTAATGAATTAAGGGCTTAATAAATACTTCTTGAATAAAAGAATTAATTTTCAAAGATCATATTGCCTTATTTTAAGAAAACCTAGTACAAAAAAAAACTTTCAAGAAAAAAAAATACTCTATCAAATGATGATTTGCTTTACAAAAAGAATCACCATGAGATCCTTTATATAGCCAGTGACCTAGTGCATTTAAACTATAATTTGACTTTTAAAAATGCAGTTCACATAACTGTCCTGAAGTACATCTTACACATTAAAAGTAAGACCCATCTGTAATTGACAGTTCTCATTGGATTCTTTGCTTGTAGAAGAAACTTGATTTCTGTCTCTATTAAGGAAGGATTAACTAAGTAGTCAAATATGGAGGTACTAAAAACACAATCTATGGTTGCATTAGTTTTTTCCCCCCTCTGGGAGTGAAAATGTTTTTCTTTGACTTGATTTTTTAAGAATTTGCTTAATAATCTGAGATACTATGGATTTATAAAATTATCTTCCACATAAGTTAAATCAAGCATAGATAATGATAATTATTATAATCATTTGCTTTTATAATATCCTGCCTTAGAAGATATCAAAAGTACTTAGAAAAGATTACTGATTGTCCTCTTCCCCAAAGCATGTGGATACATTGCAAATCATGAAAGATAATTTTCTTAAAAATCAATATGGTAATGAGAAAAAATACACAAAATAAAATTCTGAAATACCAAACAAAAAGAATGATTTTAAAGCCCTTATTTGCATTTCATTTTGCTTATTTTATCTATTGAAATGTTTCTACCCATTTCCCTCCTCTGGTTGGGGGAACAGGAAACAAGGACACACCCTCTGCCACCCTAGTAACTTTGAGAAGTTTTAAAAAATGGGTTTATTTCAGGTATGAGTCTATGTCTGCATCTCTGTGCTGTGATCTTGAAAATTTCTAACTCTGGCACTATCCAACCCACTTCTGAATGTGTCACTAAAAAGTTTATAGATTAAACTATAGGGGCTAGCCCATTGTTCCTACAAAAAAAAAAAAATGAATGCTTCAGTCCACAGTTAGCTGCAACCCACTACAGGCTATCCCTATTTTGGGACTATGTCTGCTAAGAAATATATGAGTGCTATCACCTTATTCAACCTTTCCTCAATCATGTCTAGAAATAATTTGGCCCCATTGCTCCATATAAATTCACTGAGTATATTCTTTCTCAGGACTACCTAAGTTCATCATGATACTATATATATCTATATATAGATATATATATAGATATATATATAGATATAACATATATTATGGAGCATATTCCATATTTTTTTATTGAACATGCTTTCCCCAAAACACTATTTAGGAATTCAATCAAAGTAGATCAGCTTAGTCATATAAAACAGAGAGCCAAAGTGAATGAAAAATTTATATTGTTTAAATTATAACATTAAATTCAACAGGCAATTATTATATGTGTGTGTGTGTGTGTGTGTGTGTGTGTGTGTGTGTGTGTGTGTGTAGGGAAAGATAATGCATATAGATATTTGTGTACCTACATCAGTACATATGAGAGAGAGAGAGAGAGACAAAGAGACAGAGACAGAGAGAGACAGATAGACACACACAGAGAGACAGAAACAGAGAGAGAGAGACAGAGAGAGGACTGATCCCACAATTAAGTGAGATTAGGCCAGAACATACATGGGAAAATAGTATTTTAGTGATATCAAATGTTTATTCCTTCCCTCCCCAAATTTTTAATACCATTTATCTCCCAGTGATGGCTACGGATTGTGGAACAATATATTAGAGGGATCAAATTCGTATGTGATCTGAGGGAACCTCGCAATACTCATGATGTTTCTAAGTAAGTTAAAGCATGTATTACTGATGACTTGCTCGTAAGAAGTAGCATATAACTATCATCAAGAATGCGTATGGCCAGAGTGGATAGTGGGCTGGTCTTGTAGTAAGAATGAGAAGTAAGATATGGATAGCCTACATATATTTCTTCTGCAAAAGGATTTATAGAAAGGCATGAACATGAATTACACAAGATGGAAAGGCATTGAAGGGTTTTGATACAAACTCGGCATCAGTGAGATTGTGAATGTGATATGTTGAAGGATGAAGTTAATATCACTCTCAATATTTAATTTTTCAAAATGATTTCTTTGTGGATTATCCATGTCAAAGTTTCTAAAAAAAAAAGTTGTTCTTCCCCACCACTGAAATATCCTGCTCAGTCTCAAGTGTTCTCCACATCTCTACCAGCTGCTTTGTCCAGGGACGACTACATCTTCAGAGGTCCTCAAATATTGATGAGTAACCTGCCCAGGATCATCTTGTGCAGCCTCAGCCATACTGCTCGTTTTGTCCCCTGATCACTCTCTCATCCACTTCACCTCTTCCCTTTCCTGTTCCCCTTTAATGTTTTGTCTTCCCCTATTAGAATATACACTCCTTTAAAGTAGGAACTCTCTTGGTTTCTTATCCTCAGCATTTAGAGGAACAGTATTATCTGGCACATAGTAAGTGCTTAATAAATGTTCTATCTATATCATCTATCTCTCTAATAACCTATAAAGAAAATAATGTAATGTAAATTACATTAGGAATGCAAATTTATTGCAAAGAGAATAAAAACACATAGATCATTCTGCAGCAAATCTCTATGAGTTTAGAATATCCATATCATTGATCCCTTTATCGGTATGGGTAATGAAGAATTCACTTCAATTGAATTTAGTTTAAAGCTACTAACCTCCAAGAGACATTTGGAATATGTAGCTGTTTCTATGATTAAACTTTGCTTGATTCATTAAACTGAGTGATGTCACCCTAATATATTCCTCATATATCACATGACCTAGATTAAGAAACAGCTAAAGTACATTGTTTGTAAGGACTGATTAGATATTACCACAGTGTCTAAGAACACTAGAAAAAGCCAAATCCCAAATGGTCCAATGAAACTAGTTGGACATAAGTTACTGGCTTGTGTAGTAACTATCCTTGGGATACAACTGATCTAAAGTTGACTGCCCCTCCAGTGACAGGTAAATTGGCTTCTGGGTTGGCTACACAAGACTGCTGGCTGAAGAATATTCTAAAAGCCATCAGCCTAGGACATTTAAAAATGTTCAACCTTACAATAACACATGAATGGTATCCTTGTCATATTGTTACCTTTTCAGTGTATGTTTCTGATCTATATCTATATGTGTGCATATGTGCATATATAGTATATATACACATACATACATGTACATGGCAATAAATATCTATATGTATACATATGTCTAAATATACACTTGTGTGTATGAAGAGACAGAGACAGAGAGAGACAGAGACAGAAAGAGAAAGTTCAATGATAGAGCTTAATCAAGCAAGGGAATATATGAGAGGTGTAGCGATGTTCAGATTTGAATATTAGAAGGTAAGAGAGCTGTATCACATTTGAGAAATTGTAGGATTGTTTGTTGTTTTTAGCAGACAATAGCTACTACCACAATGAAAGGTTCATCTTTTTTTATACCAACATTTTTACAGTGTTTTATGGATGCAAGGCACGGAACACTATAGTCCTCAAAGAACTGAAAATGAGAATCATCAAAACAAACAAACAAATGAAAATCTTTTGAAGAAATACATGTATGTATTGTGCACATGGCAATATAGTATAAACAAAAAAAATTACAAAGGAGAAATTGTGCAAAAATGGCACTCAAAGAAATGTGCAAGCAAGCTAGAAGATAGTGAGACAAACAGTTAGTGAACAAGTGTGTGTTCCATTGGTATCTTCATGATGTTTGGAGGAAGTGGGGAACGGTAGTACACTTTGGGTGAACTACCTATGTCTAACTACCTATGTAGGATGTGGAGCAGAATTCTAGAAGAGAGGCAGGGAAGGAGGGGTTGTGACTAGGTGGGGATAGGGCAAAATAACTATGTCAATGAGGTCCTAGATCAGGCTGAGTTTTGGAGCACTAATATTTTGGAGCAGGACAAAACTGATTTCATTGGTGCAGGCAGTTTCTAGTGAAGAAATTTCCTTTCTAGTGGGTATCAGCAAATGTTCTGTGACACGTCTCCTTAGAATGTTTCCTGGTAGACTGAGAGTTTAAGGGACTTGTCCAGGGTCACATAGAGAATATGTCAGAGGTGGGACTTGAACCCAGCATTCCTAGACTCTGAGTTCAGTTCTATCCACTGTGCCATGTTGCCTCTCTGTGGGGGTTGGGGAATAGGGTAGGGAAACACAAATCCACTTATGTTTTATTTTGTCTTAAAATATGGGGGCAAATTCACATAAACCTACATGAGTAAAGGAAGTGGGCTTCCTGAAACACATTGGAAGGAGCAGAAGTCCAAATGAGAGTCTGAGGACCTCATAATTTTTCCTGGATTGTCTTGTTAGGTATCCTACTATACAGGTCAGTAGTCTCACACAGTCATTGGAGTGGGGTGCAATTCAATGATTTTCAGAATGTTTTCCACAGGATGATATAATTTTTTTTGTCACTACCTTCCATTGCCCTACAAAAGTACCCTTTTATAGTTTTCTAGGATCTTTAACATTAGCACATTGTTAATACTATTAGTGGTACTAGGTGGTACAGTTGATAAAGTGCCAGGCCTGGAGTCAGGAAGACTTTGAATCCAGCCTCAGACAATTATTATCTATGAGACAAGTCACTTAACTCTGTTTCTCTCAGTTTCTCATCTGTAAAATGAGCTAGAGAAGGAAATGGCAAACCACTCCAGTATCTTTGCCAAGAAAATCCCACATGGGGTCACAGAGAATCAAACATGACTGAACAACACAAAAAGTACTATCAGCAAGATTCAGTGTCTTGAATTTTTTTTTTGTTATTGTTGCAAGATTTATCCTTAGCCATACCTCTAACAAGCTGTGAGACCCTGGGCAAATCACATTGACACCCCTCTGGACATCAGGTTACTTATGTGTGACATAAATGCATTGGATTAGATGAACCATAACATCTTTTCCAATTCTCCCTGTCTATTGCTTTATGATTTATGTGGTTTCAATAGAAATATGCAGATAGCTAGCAGTACACTGACAAATTAATAGAAGAAAATCTGGAATTGCAATCATTAAATACTGGCAATCATCCTTTGATGTATCTAAAAATAAGCAGGTAATGAAGGGGACCTATTATATTCTTTTTATAATGTTTTTTTTCCCTCTCTTCCAACAATCCCTTGAACAGAGCTCAAACTGATAAAATGTCCTCATTTCAATGGCTTCCTTGTCTACTATTAACTTAAAATATCAATACTATGTAAAGGGGAAAGTTCTCAGACTTTCCACCATTCTGTTTCCTGGATTTGAACACAATGCTCTTGTACTTGGAAAAAGCTCCAAAATTACATAAAGAAGAATTAAGAACAGATAATGGAATCCACAGAACTGATTCAAATTAGGAAAACCTAGAAATTAAAAGAAGTGAATTCAATCACTGTCACAGCCCTGGGAATGAGAGTGGGAGTACAATTCTTAGCACAGAATGGTAAAAACATGACAGTTTGGTGACTCTGAGTAGCTCTAGTACAGAATCCTCAAAGAAGAAGGACACTGTGGAACATGCAGAAAAGGGAGGAGGGCATTTGTAGAATCAAAAAGCCCAGAAAGAATCTTAGAGATCAAATAATTAAACCCCATCCTTTTATAGATAGAGATACTGCTGGCTAGAGAAATTAAGTGACTTATCAGATGTCATAGAGAGGTGACAAAGTCTTAACAGAAAAGTGATTCTAAGTCCTGTGCTCTTTCCACTAAACTACTTCTCATTCAGTTGAACAAGAAGTCAATGGAGTTATGAGATTGGTTGATAGATTTACATTCTTACACTGACTACTCTCATTGCTTTTACTTCCTTTCATCTCACTCTGTTCTTAACTCTCTACAATCTGGCTTTTGATCTCAGCAATCAACTGAAACTGCTCCCTCTAAATTTATCAACAATGTCATAATTATCAAATCCTTTTTTCTTTTCTCAATTCTTATTCTTCTTGACCTCTTCTTGAATTTGATCCTGATAACCAGCATCATTCCCTGGACATGTTTTCCTTTCTGGGCCTTCATGATGCTACTCCTTCTTTGTTTTCTTTGTACCTGTCATCACTCCTGGCTTCTTGACATTTCTCATGCACAATACTCCATCTTGGGGCTCCATGTCTTTGTACAGGCTGTTTGCCATAACTGGAATATATTGTCTCCTTATTTCTTTCTTTAGAATTCCTAGTTTCCCTCAAAGCTGACTTCAAACACCTTGCTGCTCCTTCTAGAGCCTTCCCACTGAAAATTAGCTTCCATTTATTTCATATATTTCTTGAACATACTCGTATGCATGTATATTTTATCTCCCCAATTGAATATATGATCCTTAAGAGCAGGGACTACTTAATTTTTGTCTTTGAATACCTGGCACTTAACACAGCATCTATTAATAAATATACATTGAAATATTTTATGTCAATATCTATATAAATATGTTTATCTGTATTGTATAAAATGATAGCTAACATTTAAATAATGCTTTATTATTTATGATGTATTTTACATATATTACATCATTTGCTCTTGGTCACTATTGACAATTTAGAAAGACAATCAAAAGAATGATGGACTTAGATGCTGGTATTGATGGGATATGGGCCCAAGCCAAGACCTTTGCCCCTCAACCCAAAAAGAATTTGGGTCCCATTTGTCTACAGGCCCCAGAAAACCCTTAAACTTTCTTTGAACTCACTTATTTGGTCAAAGAAGTCTCAAGCAGCTGCCTGAGGCTATAATACACTTAACTGACCTTTCCTTATCAGTCTAGACCCAATCTCCCAATTCTTTGTTATCCTAATTAAGTCTAGTCCTCCATTGTCTATTACCCAATGACTCCATTCAACCTCCAAGACACTCCCATTGGGATTCTCCTAGGACCTACCCCCAGTCACCTTAGCTTCAAGATCCTCTCTAAATTCCTCCTGCAGTACTTACCACTCCCATAAAGATGCCCCTTCTCCCAACCCTGCCCCACAGTCACCCCAACACTATCATAGTCTTTCTGTGTATAAGATACATCCTGGCCACCATTTAAGGGCTCAGACTTCTTCATACCCACCCCTCCTTACAAGAGTCACAAATGTTCAGATTCCTTAAGAGTCTTTATGGCTCATCTTCAATAAACCTTGTCTTTGGCTGAAAGAAGACTTCGATCGAATTCTTTTGGGCAGGACCCACATGTTGTGATTTTGGGGTACCAGCACCCCTAGTATCTAAAGCTCAACAGTATAAGAACTGAATAAAATGGGAAAACAACTAGAATGAATCACATTTAGTCAACTGTGCAGTGCTATCAATGTTTCCAATGTCAGAATTAATACAAACATCTATCTCCGTAACATCATTATTATCTCAGTGATGTTCTTTGGTTTTCAATCATGAAACACTAGGATCTCAGAAGAAACACAATGGGAGATGACTTGAAAGGCTAAAGTATGAGACATGATGAGTGTAATAGACCATAGAAAATTGTCAACAGTGACTTCCTCACCAGAAGTATAATTGAATACATCATTAATTGCACCTGGTACCAAAAAAGGGCTATGGGTTACTCACATAGTAAGAGGGCCTGGGATAACAAGTAGACAACCTAGATGTTGCATTAGCATCCTCAAAATATTAAAAAGAACCAGAGGAAGATAGTCAGTACTTTGGTTTAATTCTCTCTGCAGAATTCATGGAAGGACATTCCAAGAGAATACAAACTCCTTGTGATTGAGGACTGTTGTTTTTTTGTTATTTTTATTTCCAGAAACTTGCCAGTGCCTGGTCTATGTTAGACAGTCAATAAATGTAGGTAGAAGGACATTCCAAGAGAATACAAACTCCTTGTGATTGAGGACTGTTGTTTTTTTGTCATTTTTATTTCCAGAAACTTGCCAGTGCCTGGTCTATGTTAGACAGTCAATAAATGTGTGTAGGATAAATGAAAGATGTGGATGAGAATGATATAAAATCAAAAGTAATGCAGATGATTCAATCTGTTCTGGCAAAATAAGTACCCACACTTAGTAGTTGAGGAACCTACTGATTTGTTGATTATCATATGTTGGCAAAATGTAATTATTCTTGTGTTTCATGTATAAAAGCAAACAATAGCTTCTTGAGAGCAAAAACCAGAGTTCTGGCCAATTATGTACTTCAAGCAACTAAGGCATTCAGGTATTGGGTTATAGCAGTGAATTTCTGATCTTGCACAGAGCTTAGAATGGAATTTAGTGTGAGGGTATTGAGTGGGCAGCATCAAATAAGATGAGGATTTATGAGGTGAATAGGTATTAAAAGAATGGAATGATAAAGGTAGAGAAATTGAAGGGATAGAATAGAGAGTGATAAAACCATTTTTCATGGTTGTCAAGGAGAAGGACAATCACTAATACATAAACAATTGTTAAATAATCATCGTCAAGTGCTTTCACCTTCCTGATCCATTTCATTTGTGTTAATTAAAAAAAAATGATTCCAAAATAGAATATGATCTCCAGGACTTCCATCATATAGTCCCATTCTTTGAATTGATGCATTTTTTTATGATAAAACTTTAGGATTAAAGTTAACAAATATATGAATTAAAGCAAAATCTCAGTTAAAGGCTGAGAGGAAACAATAATATATTTGGAAATGGTCTTACTTATAAAAGTTCTGAAACATGTTTATGTTGTTTCTCCTATGTATACAATGAAGGACTATAATTAGGTAAAAATTCAACATGTGTTAGGAAAAATTTATCAACAGCAAGCAGCTAAATTCTAGGAGCTCTCCATGATTTTCATGGAGAACTATCAAATATCAAATATATTTTTCTTCTGCTGGGGACTATATATGTTATTTAAAAAACATAGTAGGTTTTTTTATGAATTCAATAAACTTCTTAATATAAAAGTAGCACATGTATTTCATTCTCCCTTATCTGCAGATTATCCAAACTCCAGATAATTTGTGGTCAATCTTGCTTGTGGTCAACTTCTTATTGATAGCACAACTTATGTGCTTAGTTGTTAGCACTGTCAGATTAATTTTATTTTGCTAAGTAGTCTGGAATTTAGCAGGTGCTAAGAGAGTTATTTTTAAAATGAAATATTCAGAAGTATGGAATCTCAGAAATTTTCTAGTAGGATTCCTATATTTTATAGATGTGAGGGAATTAAAGTTTAGACAGAATAAACAACTTACCCAGTTTCATATAGAGAGCAAGTTAAGATTTGGCCTCAGGTCTTTTGACTACAAATTCAGCCTTTTTTTACAACATCATCCTGCTTTCTGAGGTGCCCACTTTTTCACCTAAATCTTCTTTTACCCATAACACATTGCCTTCTAATTAGTTACCTAATTCTAGATAAGTTATTTAGGTGGTTATCCAAGAAGATAGCAAACCTAGAGTGAGTTATCTATCTGAAAGGTGATACTACCCAATGGCTGTCCATATTTGAGAGAACAGGGAATAACCAAAGCAGGAGGAATCTCTTACATGTCATCTGAGTTAGTTGCTTCATTATATTATTTGAAGTTGTGTAAATGTTACTGGCATCATATGTGCACGTATTCAAATATAATTACAAAAACACATTCCAAAACCAAATATACATAACTTTAAGAACATCTATCATTTTCAATTATCTGTGCACTACTTCCTTTCATTAGTGTTTTTTAATCAAGACTTGACTGGAATTATCTACAGGGAGAACATCAAATGTCATAATAAAAGTCTTTCTTCCTTGGTAATATAGAGTTTCATCAAGGTTCAAAATTATTTGACAAATAAGAAAATATTGTTATTGTAGATAAAAATATATGCATGTGTATGTGCACATACATATGTGCATATTTCTGTGTGGATTGTTATAGTAGCAACAATTCTTATTATAAATGGTTATGCTTTATCATGTATATGTATATATATAAATACACAAATATATGCATATAACACTAATTTCTTATACGTTTACATATCTAGTGTGTGTATATATTGACCTATGATACATATGTAATAGCAATAAACCCTCATTGCCTATTTAATAGCAATAAATATGTCTTTAACAAGAATTTATTATTAGAGTAAATAAACAGGGTGTCCCAGAAGTCTTAAAGTAATTTTAATCTATTTAGGTTTACCAATATGTGTAGAAATACACATAGGTATATAACAAGAAGTTAATGTTGTTTTACATATTCATGTAGATGTACAAAATTTTATTGCTATTTTATTTGTATATTATGAATATTTTATATTGTATGTAAATGTATTTCTGGAATTTAAATATGTTATTCATTTATTTCATCAATTTTTTGTGTCTATTGTCACATGTATTTGCATATGTGTGAATGCATGCATGTGCATAAGCAGATACACTGTGCTTGCTTTAGGTATCACATTTACATGTAATAAAGTCTTGTTTTTCAAATGACTTTAGCCTCTATGCATATTCGATGAAACAAAGAAAAGGATAATTTTAATATGATCTCTAATATTATCCCTCTACATAATTCTGTGTGTATGTGTGTTTATGTGCATGAATAGTACTATAAAGTTCTTCTAGAAAGATTAAGTGACTCAGGGAGCTATAATACACTGAATATTTGTATAGCATATTACAATTTGAGTCATCATAATACTATGCATTAAACAAGGAAGGCACAATTACCCTTATTTTATAAATTATGATCTGAATTTCAATGAGATAACCCACCTATTAAATTAGAGAATCAAGACTGGAACCCAGGTTTTAGACTCCTATAAGATTATAGACCTAGAGCTTCCAGGTCCCACAGAGGTCATTTGATCCAACCCCCTCACCTTATAAAGGAGAAAACTGAGTCTGAGAAAGACTAAGTGACTTGCCCAAGGTCATATAGGTAAGTAAGTGGCAGAGCCAGAATTGAAATTCAGGTCCTTTGACTGCAAATTTAGAGGGTTCCCCCCCTTCCATATTGGACCATATTGCCTCCCATATTGAAGTGGAGAATGTGTGTTCCATTAAACTACCAAATCCTTAGCTGCCCATCTAGGCACAAATTAAAAGAAGAACAAGATGATGATCAAAAGCCAATTATTTATTCGCTACTACCTAGTTACTTTTAAATACCTAAACATAATTTGATTTCTCAAAACTTTTATGTTTTCATCTTTAACAGTTTTGCTATAAATATTATTTTTTTTTAATTTTAATAGCACAGCAAGTTAAATCAGTTTGAATTCTAGCCCAATCAAACATCTGTCTGATTTTCTCCTTTCAAGTCATCACTGGAGCTAAGCTAGTTCATGAATTGATAAGGGTGAGAAGTAGGGACTGTAGAACCTTATGGCTTCTAACCCATTCTGATGTAGTCTTGATGGGTTCACTCTAAATAACATTTTTCAAATTTTTACCCTGACTCTTTTTTCACAGAATCACCCCTAAAAGAATTGATGTCACGTCCAAAGATACGCTTCTGTGAAAACTGTGAACATTGTAGGGTCTATTTGAACCAGAGTTCCTCATGGTTCAAATCCCTGAAGTGGTGCCATCTCTCAGCAGTTTGGGACTCTCAGGGAGATGGCTTATTAGCTAGGCCTCACTCACATTGGATCCTTATTCAAACTTCACAAAAGTGCTGTTGAATCGCAGTCCTATAGCATGATGAATGGAGTGCAGATGGAATGTATAAGAAAGGTCATGGCCTGTTGCCATTGCATTATGGCTGTTCTATTTCTATGCAAAAGGAAAAGAAAAGAAAAGATGCAGAAAATGGATAACTATTGCTCATGCAGAACCAATGTTAAACTAACAAACTCCTTTAATGACTAACAGAACTTGTCAGTAGTAAGTGTCTCATCAAATCCTCTCATGCTTCTCAGTGATGTCCAACCACACACGTCATAAGCAATTTTAGTAGGGAAAAATGGTAGCAACTGGTTTATTTAATATTTGTCTACTTATGTTGAGTGTAGGATTTTTTCCTCACCTGACAGAAGGGAATTGGACACTTCAGGGTTCAATAACTTATGGTTAATTTTCGTCCTCTCTTTGACTTGATAAATGAGATAAATGATTGGGTCCAATCCTGGAGGTTGAAGAGGGAGTGCAATAGACACCCATAAAAGTATATCCATTTTTTTAAACTGCCTTATATTGATTTAATAAGTTACCATGTGTGGCTCATCAATTAAAAAGAATTAGCACAATTCCAATACTCAATTTGGGCCCATGGGTAGTATGCAAGCCAGAACAAGTAACAGCCAACCAATTCAGTTTAGGCCATTTTAATGATTGCTCACCCTCACTGGTGATCTTTATTAATGGTCAAGATGACAGAAAAATGATGTTACTTGTACCATGGTTTATACATTTTACTTATATTAACATGGCCTTATACTTATGCATATGATGTATACACCTAGCAATGCTAAACTTCTGAACTGACATTTAAGAAATTCTATATATATATACATATATATATACATACATATACGTATATATATGTATATATATATGTATATATAAAATAAATGAGATGACTATTCTAAATAGATTTCTTCACCTCTAGCATATGGAGCAACTTTCAGGATCATGGTTAGAAAAGTAGGCTAAGCATCAGTGGCCCCAAAATTTTGCTTCTAGGTCCTTTAGGATTTCTTTTCGATGAGCTAACTGAGCTCTTTAATCTTTTGGCTAGAGTTCATAAAATCAAGGAATCTTTGAACTGCAAGAGACCTCAAAAGTCCCTTCATTCCAACTTGCAGGTGATATATATTATATAATATATAATATTCTAATATTCTATATTCTAAATATTATATATATAATATTCTAAATAAATGTTCTTCCAATATTTCCTTTAAGGTCTCCCACAAGAGAATACCTATTACTTCCTGGTACTACCCTGTAAGACTGCTCTATTTGTTAGTAACTTGTTATTTATTTTGAACTAAAATCTGACTCTTCACAACTGATTGACTTATAAGAAAGTTGACTAAGGACAGAAGCACAGGAAGAGAACAGGGAAGGAAGGCCAGTAGGACATGGAAACTTCAATGCCCTAGAGGACCACAAGGTTTGTCTTTGGCCTCTAGTAGAGTCCAATCTTGACCAACTAAATGTAACTCATCAATCAAGTCCTAGCTACTGTTATAGTTAGCCCTTATGGATAGCTGTTGTAGCACATTCTTTTAGTTATACCACTGATGAGCTACATTAAACACTATGGTTACACAAAAGCATGGGCTTTCCTCAGATCCAGCTTGAACATAAACTTTTTTTTAATATTTTTACTTATTTTTGATCTTTTTATCTCCTAGGACCCACCAGGATCTCACAAGACTTAGAGATTTCTGAAAATCAACATTGTCATCTGCTAATTCTTAACTGATTAGCTTTATTTCTAATATAATGTATGTATTCCCCCTGAAGTTATGTGGTTGTCCACATGGGTTTGTCTAAATGCAGTTGATGGGAAGGATATCTCAAGAATCTTTACCACCTTTCTCCAAGACTTTGAACTCCCCTAAAGGTGAGCCAGAGAAACGATCACTAGGCAGATCACTCTGTTCACCTCAGAAAGGGAATAACATACTAGAATTATATCTATTTGCCTCCCTATATATCGTTAATCCAAGGAAAATTGTTTTTCTTAGATTCAAAATATGTTCCGGGTTGTTCTTACTTAAAAAGGAAGGAATATCCCTAAGTTTATAACCATGGAGGCTTGTTTTCTTCCCACCAAATTCTAGTCACACAAAAGACTATCACAAAATGGTGAATAGTGACTAAACCAATTTATTCAAGTATATATAGCAAATAGAAGTCTGAGAAGTTAAGTGACTAGCCCATGGCCATATAGCTAATCAGTGTTTAAGACAAGACATGAATTCAGATCTTCTGGACTCCAAATCCAACAATCTATGCACATACCATCTAGTTGTTTGGAGTTCAGGAAATGCAGAGGAAGAAGCCCAGGAATAAAAGACAGCAATGACACATCCTGAAGAAAGGAGCCTAGACAATGTTGACAGAAGTCTAGGTAGCATCCACCCACCTGAACAGTAATAGTACTTTAAAACCACAGACCGCAGGCAGAAGCATGGACAGCCTGGGTAGTAGTCCAGGCAACAGTTGGAAAGTAACTGAGGCAGCAATGTTCTGGGCCACAGAAAATAGTGCCTAAGGGGCATCAGCATTAGTGCAAGTCAAGAATAGTGGGTATGTAGCAATATGAGCTACAAGAGCATTGTGGCAGGCAGGACCATAGCAGCCCATTGTTTATTACACTGCTCTGAGAAGCCCCCATTCACTATGCTACAAGGATGAGGTGGTAAAAGTTATGCTGAGAGGTGAACGTTAGTTTCTCTGAATGCCTAGGTCATTGTCAATCAGAGTTTAAAGGATGGATTGTTAGGTGCCAGTATGCTGTAAAACCAGTCAGTTGTAGTTGAAGTTAACTGGCCAGCAATTGGATGTATATCACAGGCATTCTAACCCAGATGAAGCAGTGGGCACTCTGAGGGAGACACAAGTGGCAACATAGGCCAGAGAAATTGAACCACTAGCGCCATCTTGGAAATTATCTTTCCATGGTCCCTGATGGAGCCAAACCAACAAATTGAACCCAAGAGCCTTAAGAATGGCAGTTTCCACAAAATCCCTAGACCTGCTTCCAGATTGGCCCTATAGCCATTATTAAGGGAGAGATCATTAAGGAGAGGGACTCAACTTTCCTTATCACCACCAGCAGTGACTGACCAACTGCCATCGAAAGATAGACAAGCATAGGAACCTTGGGAATGGTAACAACTTCTTATCCCTTAGTACCAGCCAGCCCTTCGTCCATCTCAGTCTTCTCAGTCGTTGTCTGTGGAGGTAGCTTCTGTAGAAAGGGCGTCATTGATCCCTACCAATTGTCAATAAATTACCATCTACATAACAGTGAGCTCTGGAAGAAAGACAGAAGGTAGCATATGTCAGGCAAGTCAAGCTAAAAACACCACTTTGACTAAAATCTTCTCTAGGACCCTAAGGGAGATAGACCAGGACTCTGAAACCAAGAGCCTTTGAAATAGCAATGCTCCAAGCTCTGGTTTGCTGTCATCCTGGGATGCAGCCTGACAACCACTCTCACATGTGCAACAGATGTCTATTAAAGACCCAGAAAAGAAAGTTTTTGCCCTCAAAGTTGTTGGCACTGTGAAATGGTTCAAATTTAGAAAGTGATATCATTTTATTGATAGAAATGACATTAAAGAAGAGGTATTACCATAGGCTTTACCACAATGCCCAAAGGAACATGGGCCCTTTCTACCTGACTTGCAGCTGAAACTTTTCAGAGGTGGCATCTGTCCTGTTAGAAGATGCAACCCCTTAAAGCAGGGATTGTCTTTCTATTGGTATTCTCGATACTTTGCACATAGTGTGGGTTTAATGAATGTTTCATTCATTCATTCGAGGATTGACCTATAACTTCAGTGTGGAATATTCTTCTGAGGTCAAACTTGGGGCTTTCCTTGTGGCTGCTTTTACCTGGGAGTCACTGAGCAAATCTTGATAAAAGAAGGCCAAGGAATGCTCTTTCCTTTTTCAACTCTGCCTAGGAAAAGTAGTTATTTACCTAAACTTTCAGACTGTGTCATCCTACTTTCCAGCTAAAGAGAGTCTCACTCTAGGGACACATATGCACAGTCACTGAAATGGATTTTGGCAACAATAAAAGACTATTTGCACAATGTTGTTCTAGTGGGTGTATTATGTATGCAGGTGACCACATTGTATATTTTTCCACCTTAGTTCACATCTGGGTAATAAAATAGTCAAAAGAAGCATTCCATGCAAAATCCTGGTCACAGGTGGATGGACTCTGAAGAGAGACATTAATAAGCTGGATTATGTCCAGAAGAGGGTGACGGAGATGATGAGGGGAACTCAAAACTATACCCTTCAGTTTAATTCAACAAACATTTTTAAGCACCCAAGCCTGGCCAAGCACTTAGCTAGGTGCTAGAATTACAAAGGTGATAAATGAAACAGGGCCATTAAAGGGATTTTGCTCTTTGTTGGGTATGGATCGATAGGTTTGGGAAGGCAGAGAAGGCTACACTGAGAACAGGGCACTGGGGCTCAGTTTTGAAGGAAGATAAGGATTCTCAGAAAACAAATTGAGAATATGCATTTTAGGGAGAGGGGACTTTTTATGCAATTCAGGGAGGTGACAGCTGGAATGTCAAGTTCAGAAAATAGCCAGAAATTCAGTTTGCCTGGAAATTCAAGTGTGTGAAAGAGAGTGAGTGAAGGGGAGAAATCTTTATCAAGTGCCTACTCTGTGCCTAAGGTATTTAACAGGTTACAAGTATTATCTCATTTGATCTTCAAAACAACCTGTGAGGTATATACTATCATTATCTCCAGGATACAGTTGAAACTGAGGTAGATAGAGGTGAAGTGACTTGACTAAAGTCACATAACAACCAAGTGACTGAGGCTGAATTTAAACTCAGGTCTTCCTGATTCTAGACCCAGTGGTCTAGTTAGTTGTCTCTGTAGTATGAAATAAGCCTGTAAAGCTGGGATCAGACTGGGGAGGACCTTAATCACTAAACTTTTTTTTCCTAGATTCAATAGGGAGCCACTGGAGGTTTTTGAGCATTAAGGTGATGTGGTCAGAGGTGTGCCCTGGGGAGATTATTTTGACAATCATTTGGAGGGCGGTCTAGAGAAAGGAAGAGACTGGGAATGAGAATGCCAATATGAAGGCTATGACAATAGTCTAGGTAAGAGGTGATGAAGGCTGGGAGTAGTGGAGTAGTTATATTTGTAGAGAGAAAGGAATGAATTGAGAGCTGTTGTGGAGAGAAAATCAATAAGACTTGGTGGCCTATTATATATGGGAAAGGGGAAATGGAAGAGTTAAGGATAACTCCAAAGTTACAAACCTGGATGACTAGCATGATGATGGTACCTCAATAGAATAAAGCAATGTTTCAGCAAAAAAAAAAAAAAGATGAAGTATGGTAGAATGTAAAGAGAATTGACAATAGAGTCAAAGAACATGGGTTCAAATCCCAGCCTCCATGATTACCACCAGTGAAATCTTAAGCATGTCATTTAAATTCCTTGGGGTTCAATTCCTGAATCTACAAAATTAAGAGATCGTAGTAGATTCGATCAGTCAATAAGTACTTATTTAGTGTCTTCAATGTGATGAACACTGGGGATAAAAGAAAGGTAAAAAGCAAACAAACAAACAAACAAAAACACTATCCCTGACCTCAAGGGCCTCAGTTTCTAATGGGGAGGTGACAGAGAGACAACTACATACATACAAGATAGATGCAGTGCAAATGAAAGTTTGGGGTCTGGGGTCTTTGAAGTCAATATCTATAATGTCATGGCTGATTAAAAGAACTATGGATTATCTGGGAGATGTTTAGGTGAGTGTTTCAAATATTTGAAGAACTAGTATTGCTATATTACACCAAAGCAGGTACCAACATTTTCTCAGG
Source organism: Vombatus ursinus (assembly GCF_900497805.2). Classification (NCBI taxonomy): domain Eukaryota; kingdom Metazoa; phylum Chordata; class Mammalia; order Diprotodontia; family Vombatidae; genus Vombatus; species Vombatus ursinus. The sequence goes on along the minus strand of NW_020954580.1, from coordinate 3,360,872 downwards.
CCCTGGCTAGCAACTTAAGTGTCATCCTTGACTTCTCCTCACTCTCTCTAATGTCCCATGTCCGATCTGTTGCTATGTAAGGCTTATAAATTTCCCCTTTATAATATGTTTCCAAATACTCCTTTCTCTCCTCTGACATTACCACCATCCTCGCGTGTGATATTATCTCACAACTGGGCTATTGCAATAACCTGCTGCTTGATCTCCTCGCCACAAGTCTCTCCTCACCCCATCCTCCATGCAGCTGTAAAAATGGTGTTTCTGGGGCAGCTAGGTGATGCAGTGGATAGAGCACCCACCCTGAAATCAGGAGAAGCTGAGTTCAAATCCGGCCTCAGACACATAACACTCACTAGCTGTGTGACCCTGGGCAAGTCACTTAACGCCATTGCCTAGCCCAAAAAAAAATGATGTTTCTAAAGTCCACATCATCCCTCTACTCAATAAGCTCCTTATCATCTCCAGGATGAAATATAAAAATCCTTTGTTAGGGCTTCAAAACCCTTCATAAACTGCCACCTCACTACACACACACACACACACACACACACACACACACACATACATTCACACATCCTTTTCCAGTTATGTTACACCTTCCCCTCTACCTTGTACTCTTTGGTCCAGTGACATTGACTTCTTTGCTCCTCTTCTAACAATAAACTGCTGTGACTGAAGGAGATAACGTTGCTAATGATTTTGCACAGCTCTGCCTCACTTAAATCCAATTTATGAGCAGATCAATACATCACTCTTAAGATGTCTCTGGTTCTCTTTGAGAATGAAGGAGGTACTACAACAGCAACAGCAACAGCATCTCCCTGACTCTGGGCATTTTCAATGGCTATCCCTCATCCTTAGAATTCTCTCTCTCATACCTTTACTACCTAGATTCCCTGGCTTCTTTTCAATCCCAACCGAAACTCCACTTTCTGCAGGAAGTCTTTCCTGTTCCACCTCAATGTGCCTTCTCTTTATTGGTTATTTCCAATTTATCCTGCATATAGCTTGTTTGTACATAATTGTTCACATGTTGTCTCCCTTATTAGATTGTGAGCTCCTCAAAAACAAGAACTGTCTTTTTGCTTTCCTTGTATTTTGTATAGTACCTGGCACATGGTAATTATTAATAATATAAAATATTAATTAATAAATTATAATAAAAATTAGTAAAAAATAAATGTATTGACTGACTCTTGTGGTGCATACCTTGTGCAGAAAGAAGGGCATTCCACTACTGGGACTTCAGAGTGCATATCAGAATATAGAGGTGATCAAACTGCAGATCATAATTCTAGACTTTTATCCTTGGGGTTTTGCAGAATGTTGAAATTCACGGCCCCAAAGAGAATGAACCAAAACTTAATACTGAAGAAGAAAATCAGGACAATGTTTTAGTGCTAAATCAGGAGAACAGAATGGAGGGAGTGTTACAAAACCAACCATTTGGCTCAACCTGTCTCCCCAAAGATTGTTGGAATTCTCCTATGTCTCTTGTACTAATACTTAATTGGAAGCTATAGTCACAGAATCTCAGAATTGGAAAGCACTTTCAGTGTCATTTAGTTCAACCTGTAATTGGCCAAGGAGCCTTTCTCCAACAAATGAAAGAAGCAGTCATCCAACTTTTCCTCAGAAACTTACAGAGACAGGGAGCTCACTATAGCAAAAAAGGAAGCCCATTCTATTTTCAGAACTTACATTCTAAATGGCACAAATAATGGCAGATTGTAATACAACATGTAAGCAAATACATTAACACACACAAAGTAATTGAAATACTCCAAACTGAGATTAGGAAAGGCCTCTATAAGAGGTAATGCCTGAGCTTTGTTTGGATGATGATAAAGATAACAACACACTCATTTAGAACAGGGAGATTTGTCTTAGATTTTTACCAGTACATTTTTTCATATGTAACATAGTTGATTACTTGAATAGCCAAAAGTATAGTTCATTTACAAATTGATCTGCCTTTAAAAAGTGATATATGCATTGCACAAAAATTCAAACACACATATAATATAGATAGATAGATACAGATATAGGTAGAGAGAGAAAAATGTATGTATATATACAAACTATCTTGGGCTATTATAAACCATTGACTGCTCATTTTCTACCCCTATGACACTGGGCACCTTTTCTTTTAGCAGAAAGGCTGGTTTCATTTGGAAGTTATTACTCCTTGGAGGACCAAAGCCTATCCCAAGATGCCAATGTTTGCGTTTCCTTTGAAGTGTGATAGCTAGAATGATTTCCCCATCTGCATGGATTTTTTTTTCACTTCCTAAGTAGTGTTCCATCATGACAGAGACCTGGGTTCCATAATGGAAATATGCCTCATTAATCAACTCTATTATTTAGGGGGAGTAATGAACATTTTGCTATTTGACATCTGGTAGTGATTTACAGTAACAGGAATGCTCAGTTTACAAAAGTGCACATGCTTGATGTGATTTGGGAGGGGGAAGGGATAAGGTGCCATTTTAAATTTTCCAATTGCTTTTCTTGGCCCCCAAAAAGGACTATCAGGGTATAGTTAGGTATTAAACTGCTTGTTGATTTACAAATAACTGGCTTAGAGAAAAATGCAGTATGAATTATATAATGTGTAAAATCTGTTGTTTATGTAGATCTGTGTCTGGCTCAATACCAGTTGCTAGTGAGCGATATCTAAACATAAAAAAAATCTCTACATAAACTGTGGGTTTGAAAAAAATGTAAGCACTTCATATGTGTGTATGTATATATGTGTGTGTGTGTGTGTGTGTGTGTGTGTGTGTGTGTGTGTGTGTGTGT
>NW_020954580.1:3333944-3358060 GCF_900497805.2 Vombatus ursinus | reverse complement strand
TGTGTGTGTGTGTGTGTGTGTGTGTGTGTGTGTGTGTGTGTGTGTGTAGTCTGAAAGAAGGTATTTGGTATTCACTAAAATAAATTATTAGTGCAAGATTTGATTCTACATACAAGGTTGTTGTATCAAGACCAGTTGTGGATCTGGGCCCTTACCAAAGAAAGCTAGCCAAGTAGAATATAGAATCACAATATCTGATACATGACATAAAGTGAAATTTATCATTTACTTCAAGTTCACTTTGCTACTGTATAAGGAGACCTTTAATGAATACATCATCATTAATAGCCAAGTATCCCACCCCTGAGCCATTAAAGCACAATCAGGAACTGGCTTCGTGGATGTATTGCCTTACAAATAACACTGATGCTAGGCTAATGATTAAAGTTTTTTTTAATCACTCAGCTGGAGGCTGAAAGAAAAATGATATTAGCAAGGTTTTTCAAATCATGGGAATTAAACATTAATAGCTGATTGTTTAGATTTGAGACATAGAATTCTTTGCACTGTTATAGGCTAAGAAATTGGCATTTTGTCTATTTTAATAAATTCCATATGTAACAAATGGACAAGTCTACATGGCATAGCTATGGCAGCTTTTTGTGGAGAGCATTTTAAGAGGTTGCTTTGTCTAGGCAGAAGTCATGATTTTATTAGGTTCTGTCCTCCTCCGATTGGTAAAAATGAGCTCCAAAAAAAATCTTGGTGTCTAATTAGTGAGGAATATATGTATGGTGAGGATCACGATTACCACAGGTTTAGGACAGAAGGAGGGGAACTAGGATGTGAAAGAAATAAAATCAGAAACCTGATTTTAGGGCAACTGGGGCTTTGACCAAGGCTTCCACCCATAGGGTTGTACCTTATCTCTGAAGCAGCATTTTAGCATGATGTCCTTGCTCTTTACAGTTCTCCATTGTCTCAAATCATGTAGCAGGACCATCCCTTACCCAGCCCTCCATTACTACCTCCAGGGTTTCTTTTCCACTTTCTCTCATCTTTCCATTCCCTGCCTCAACTTTTCCCCTAAATTTGAACAAAACTCTCTAGGAAACATTCTACCTCCTCTTTCAGAATTATTGTACTTTGGGTTAACTGTTCTTGTACCGTGTCCTCTCCCCTAACCATTAAAATGATTTTGAGGAACACATTCCTCCTTAAAGCTATATCAATTTCATTCTTGATGACCTTGCGGCATCTTGGCTGCTGTTGTTTGCCCTTCATGTTCAAAGAGAACCAATGACATCACAAGGTGATGTCTTGACTCTTGGAGTGAATTGGATTTAAGTGAGGCAGAGTTGCACAAAGTCATTAGCTTCACTCTCTTTTCCAGAGTCCTGAAAGTCCAGAGGCAAGACAAAAGTCAGGATGACTGGCAATGGCCTGGGATGCAGTGGATGACTTTTGTGTCTTCCATGTCAGACCAAGCACTTAGTGCTCGACAGAATCTGCTTCAGCCGCCTTCATGGCCATTGGAACAAATTGTTCTCATCCACCCATTCCATTGGAAGAAGTCTTCACATACTTGGGGTAGATAGCCCCCTAGCTCCTTGACCTGTTTGAGGCCTGTTGGTTACCTTCAACCTGGTTTAGCCCATTTGTCAGCATGGTTTTACCAGGGTGTGGACACTGTACTTGCTACAGCTTCTTGGAGCCACAGGTAAGATTTGGGGGACAGGTGGACACCAAAGGTGGGTGAGCAATTTTGAAAAGGGCTTGGGAAGCCTTCACAAAGCAGGCACTAGTCCTCCCTGAACACCTCAATTTCTTGGCTATCAGCCTTCAGTAAAGGTAAAGGCTACCCTGACTTGACACTTCTGACAATTGATACTCTTTTCCTCCAAACTTTTCCTCCAACCCCTTTATCTTTTCTCCCTTTATACACTCAGGTCTGAGGGTGCTCAATGTCTGAAATGCATTAGCCAGGGGGTAGGCTCAACAATAGCATAAAAAAAGTAAAGGGTCAATAGGTTCAAATAAGTTTTACTACTTTACTGCAAGTGAAGCCTTCGTTTAAAATAATTACCAAACAAAACATAGTGGAGGAATACAAAACATAGAATTCATAGATGGTTTCAGGCAAAAAGAGAGGTTGATGAGAGATGGCTTGGGGATGAGCCCTGCCAACATGGACCCCTTACATAGATATTTTAGCCATTAGAAAAGTTAAAAAGTTAGGAAATTTGAGAGGTGGAAAGCACTTTAGAGATCAACATCTCCATTACCTCCTTGAAGCCTTGGAAGGTAAGCTAACATGCTCGTTAGAGCAAGAACCTGGATTTGAATCTGTCTCTTGGTAACAAGTTCAACACACACCAGTTTCTTGTCACAAAAGTGGAAATGTAAGTCAAAGCAAACCTAGAACCGGCTTATACCTTCAAACACTCCAACCCACAACTACCTCCTGGCCAAATATTTGTTTGCTGTCCTGTAGACACAGATCTAATAACCAGTGTATTTACATTTTTTGGTTGCTATAATCCAAACACCTCTTATTCCAAAATGGATACTGAGCATTTCAAACTAAAACTAGACTAGCATGGGTGATCTTGAGTATAATATTCTTCAACCATGTTGTTAAGGCACAAAACAATGTAGAAGCTTAAATAGTAAGACTTGAAGAAAACTAGAAACTAGAAACTCTCATATAAATATTTCACATTTATATGAGAGTTTATAGTTCTTCAAATCTTACATAAAGTTCAAACAAAAGGAATACTGATTAAAGGCAAGATTTTTTTTTCTAAATAATCCTCTTTGAAGATGGCATTGGACTAATTATATGTAGCACATCAAAACCTCTTTACTGAAATCTACAACAATGGGAAAGAGATGGGTCTAAACATCCACTCAGTGAAAACAAAGTGAATGGAAAATCTGTACTGTCCAGGTTATTGGGCCAGACAGCTAAATTTGTAGACCTTTCAATTAACATATCTATAGGGATCTCTTTGACAGAAGTTCTCAAATGATCTAGCTGATCATTTAGTAACCAGCCTCAGAATTATATAAGTGAAGGTGACTGGATTGGTTCATATTTGGAATTGTAGCTTTCTTTCAGTGATCCCACACTGCTCTGGATTGACTCATCCTGCCATCCTTTGGAACCAGCTTAGATCAGTTTCAAAAGTTCCTTTGATTAACATCAGGATTGCTTGCCTGGGTGGCGATACATGCCTTCAAGGCATAGAATACTACAGTTTTGAAAGAATCAAAATTGCATGTGATTAAAATTCAATTAAACAGGCATTTATGAAATACTTACAATGTGCCAGGGCCTGTGCTAGGTGATGATGATACAAAGATAGAAATAAAACAATCCCTGTACTCCTTAGAAAAATCATCTACAATTCTAGGGGTAAGTCATGGATCATATATGAAGGGCCACTTGTTAAAAACAGAACAAGTGCCCAGAGGGGATAATGGAAGAGTTGACTAAACTAAAACAGGAAAGGACAAGACAAAAAGTAGGCACCAATAATCTGTAGCATGTTACCAATAATTACTTGTCTATGAGAACAGAGGCAAATTATAAAAACATTATTGGGGATACAAAAGACTATAAAAGGGGGCAGGCCAGTCATGAGTTAGAAATAATGGGGGTGAGAAATAATGAAGTGGAACATTGGCAGGTGTGAAATATTAACAGAATGAAAGTACAACCTCTTCTCCACCTTTTGTTTAGATTCTTTTTTTGGGGACACACACACACACATATCCCAAATATGGTTGCAATCAGAACAGTGTAAGTAGGAATGCAGAAATTGAAATTTGCATTCATGAGGATTCCCTGTGCCAATGAAATCCCAAAGCACTCAAATTACTTTCCAAAGTGTTTTTATATACATGATTTCATTCAATGACCAATTTTTTATTCTGCATAGTCATCCAAAAATCACCATTTAAGAAAGCTCCTTTCCCCCTACTTTCAATTAAAGGGATAATATTGATGAAAGTAAGACAACTATTGTCTAAATCATCTGGGTATTTTTGGTTAAATATACTTAGTGGCCTAAGTAAAACTGGCACTCTTTCATGCTAGGAGAGATCTAAATGGACTTTGAACCTAACATAGTGTGGTTTTCGAAATGCTTAAGTTCTAAATCTGGAATTAGTTAAATTCCTTACACAGTATTTGTTCATGAAATAGTGTTTCTTTCTCCTTTTCTTTTTTTTTTCTTTCAACTTTCTTGGCCAAGACTCCAACTGAGAGAAAGCCGGATAGAATATCGGAGAGTCACCGCCATCGTCAATTATTTAGTTCTTGAGCAGCTAGGCAAACACCAGCACAAATGGTAGATAAGGGGCTCTCTTGTTGAAAAGTTCAATTTCAGCATTAAGCTTGAGTCTTATAATTAAAAAAACATAAATTAGATCATTTGAAACCTCATAGGTCACCAGTTCTTTATTCTCAGAGAGACAGTACAAGCCAAAAAAATAGTACACACGATTAAGACACAAATAACTCTAGGTATTATCATCATTATAATTATGTTTCCAATGTGAAAGGTAGATGACAGGCAGCATGGCATGGTAAAGTTTAGCTTTCAAGTCAGGAAGACCTAGATTCAAATCTGACCAGTCTATGCAACCATGGGAAATCACTTAATCTCTCAGTGGCCTAAGCAACAATATGTAACTATAAATCACAGACAAGTTTCTAAACTATATGACTAGAGATAGTTCCCATTGTGAGGGTTTCTTATAACAATAAAATCACATGTCCTGACCAAAATAATATTAATGTGAGGCAGATAGAGTGTCTATATTCTGAGATCATCTCTGAAGTCCCACAGTTGTGTGATTGATATAATGAGGTCATTTCTCTGCATTCATAATTTGTCAGTACACCTCTAGAAGAAGAGGATATAATTATTCCCTCTGACTGGAATAGGGGATGACTCTTTGGCTTTAGATGTGTTCCTTTTGTGCCATATCCTAAAGTAGACAGAAGACAAAGCCGACAGCACCTATTGTAGACTATTGTGCAGTGATACCTACTTAAAAGCCTTATCTAAGGCTAGCCCTAGATGAAACTATTAACCAAGATGACTTTGTCTCTCTTTGTACTCTTCTAATTCTTAACTGCCCCACCCAAATATCAAATGGAGTTTCAGACTGTTGAAAAACTAGTGGAGAGTATTGGGTGGTGAGATGGAGACCTACTGATGCCATTTGCTTCCTGTCCCTTAGGATACCCACTATATACATTGCCTATGCCTGGTGGTAGTCATAGATTAACTACTTTAAAATAGAATAAAATAATGAGTGAAACATCATATTCTGAGAGAGACAAGTGGAAGGTAGGTTTTTTACACTTCACGGCCAGAGGGCTGATTTTTATATGTTCTCACAATGGAAGCCTTAAAATAGCATCCTGAAGGGAAGATCTGACAGGCCATGATTATTTTCCCAGTATATTAACCAGCAAGGCGATAGAGCATAAGACCACCTCTTGAGGGGTCAAGCCTATGGTATGGGAAGAAGAAAGGAGTGAGGTTAAGAGGAAGAGGGGATAAGAGGAACAGGAAGAGAAAGGAGAAGATGCATCCCAATACTTTTATTCAATTACAAAAACAAACAAACAAACAAACAAAATAATCATTTTGTCCACCTGGGTAAAAAGTACACTGAATATTAATGACAATAGAAAACAACAGAATAGCAACTTGTCCTGGGGCCATTTCAATTTAAACTCTACAGAACATATGATGGGAAGAATGAGAATAATAATTTGTATTTATATAACATTTATATAATACTTTAAATTCCCTCCCGCATTAGATTTTGAGCTCCTTAAGGGCAGGGACATTCTTTTTGACTTTCTTTGTATCCCCAGTGCTTAATATAGTACCTGACATATAATAAACCCTTATACTTGTTGGCTGACTAATAAGTACATTATTTCATTTGAACTTCAGGATAATTCAGAATATTCTTATCTCATTTTCTGATAAGGACACCTAGATTAAAGAGGTTAAGTAACTTGCTCATGGTTAGATCTGGCAAGTGTGGGAGTTAGTAGTGGAACTGGGGCCTTCCTGCCTCCAAAAACAGCAGTGTATAATATGTTATCGAGTTCCATGACATCTACATCATCCCTGTGAGTCTGACCATTACCTTTGGAAAGTCAGAGTGGCATAAATGTTAAGGTAAGTTTAAGGGATGACAGAGAGAGACAAAAAGAGATGGGATGGATGGAAGGGGAGAAGGAGAAAAAAAAGGCTTTACCATATATAATTTAGACTAGAGACTTACAAACATTTGCTTTTGGTGTTTTCTGCTGCTTTGGGTATGTTTGCAGTCCCACTTCATTCCATTTCTTCCTTAGCTGTGGATCAATTTCTAAATTGTTCTGAGAAAGTCATAAAATGAAAACTTGTCAGTGAAGAAAAATGGTCAGTTGAAGTTCTGAGAGCTTTTATATGAGGCAGGTTGGTGCTGAAGGTTTAATGTGAAGAATATCTCCCACAGTGGAGAATAGTAAAGTGTCATCTTCAAGCTGAGTACTGTGTTGTGGATAAACCCCACAGAGGAGCAGGAGAGGATATAATAACTCAAGCAAAGACTTAGAATTATGAACTGTATGTTCCAATATGCCCATCTACTGTGCTGAGACTGAATAGCCAGGCTTTGTTCAATTAAAAGGAGCCGGTGACAATGATTCAATTGACCCAATCCCTCCCTGCAGATGCCACAGTTGGGAATTTGATGAAGGGTGTGTGTTGTCCAATTATCCCATTTTTGGTGCTAATACTGGTAAAAGCTGGCATTTATAACACTTTAAGGCATACGAATAGAGACAGCGTGATACAGTGGATGGAGTATAGATAAATAAATGAAAGAATAAATGGAAAATCACTTATTGAATAATTCCTATGTGCCAAGTACTGTGCTACATACTGGAGATACAAACACAAACAGAAGATAGTACCTGGTTTCAAGGAAGTTGCATTTTAATTGGGTAAAATAACATACGGGGAGAGAGAATTGGAAGAGGTGATTGTATTGTTTAGGGATGGTCAGTAAGGGTATAACAGACTCTTCCTAGGTAAGATAAAGTGAAAGTACATCTATCAGAGTCAAGGGTCTCAGAGATGGGGTCAGAGTTGTGGTGGGAGATGTCTGGGGTACTGGGAGCATGGTTTATAGATGGCCAGAAAGAGCATTGGACTTGAATTTAGGAAGATTTGTGTTCAAATCTACTTCTGACACAAACTAACTGTGGATCTATGGAGTTGTTATGTAGAAGACCACAGATTCAGAGCTAGAAAAGAGCTTAGTCAAACCCCATTTCCTTTTCCATTTTCATGGTGATGGTTAAATTAATCTTAACCACTGCTAGTTTGATTATGCAATTAGAAAATAGATTTCATTTTATAGAAGAGGAAAGTGAGGGCCAGAAAGGTGTCCAATATCACACATGGAGTTAATGACAGATTAGATATTTGAACTGAGGTCCTCCTCGGAATGTAACACTTTACTGTAACATAGGGACTATGAGGTGTTCAGAGAGGTCTAGTTCCTCTAGTCTGAGGGCTTGTCAAGCCCTTTACAAGGCTTCTCATCCACCTTTGGGGCCCACTTGCTTTACCCAATACTCACCTGTAGGTCCAAGAAGCCGCAGCATTCAAAGTGTCCACCCTCCATTAAAACTGTCATGCCAGATGGGCTAAACCAGATTCAGGGTAACAGACAGGCTCCAAAACCATCGTTGTCTTGACTTTTGTCTTGCCACTGAACTTTGATGACTCTGGAAGACAGAGTGAGGTTGATGACCTTGTGCAACTCTGTCTCACTTAAATCCAGTTTCTGAAGTTTGTTAACTGAAATCTATTAAAATACTAGACAGATAAGAAACGTAATTATTATGATTGGAGGATAGGTCACACACCTTCTCCTAAAATCTGACATTTAAAAAATGTGAATGTGCCCTGTTATATTTTTTCAGTTTATATTACAATTATGGTTCAGTTGATATGAAAAAGAATGGACCCCAATCTAAAAATCCCATAGCTAGCCACTACATGCTTAGATACTGAGTCTGAAGGTTAAGACTAAATCACTAACAAGACTTCAGTCACCAACTAAAATAAATAGTGGCTGATGAATTAGAGTTAATAATTACTTATAGGATAAGGATAGGAACTGGAACTGTGACTTTATTGGGATAGAGAACTCCTAGGTAGAAAACAAAACAGAACAAAACAAAAACAAACAAAGAGAAAACATCCTCCACCACTGCAGATCAGAGCCTTAGAGAGTTGTTTAGGGCACTGAGAGGACATGATTTGTCCATTCTTATAGCGAGTTTGTGTCTCAGGCACGACTTGATGGTAGGGCTTCCTTTCTGTAAGCTCAGCTCTCTACCCACTTTAGCCATTCATTTTATCCACTTTGTAATGGTGCAGAATTTGAGTATAGTTATATATTTTCTTAAATTACTACAAAATACCATTTCCAAAGCAGCTGTTAGATAATGTTGTTGATGTTCAACATTTTAATAAAGAAAAATACTTGTGTGTGTATAACAAATATATATATGTGTGTGTGTGTGTGTGCATGTGTGTAGGGTGTGTGTATATGTGTGTATCTATATAGATATAGATATACAGAGAGAAAGAAAGAAAAAAAGAAAGAAACAGGAAGAAAGGAAGGAAGAAGAATGAGAGAGGAAAGAGAGAGAACAGGAGAGAAAAGGGGAGAGGAGAGGACAAAAAAGAGGAGAGAGGGAGAGGGAGATGGGGGAGGAGAGAGAGAGAGAGAGAGAGAGAGAGAGAGAGAGAGAGAGAGAGAGACTTAGGTGTGCAAATATATGTTTGGGCCTACGTAGGACTAAGTAAAGAGCTCATTCAAGGAGAACTCATCTTGTAGCAATTATTATATGAGTATACCCTGCTACTTGCTGGTAGTGATGGACCTCATACACAGGCTTAAACATCATTTAAAGGTTTATCCTTGGAGCTTCAAACCTAAAAGTTAAAAAAATGGCAACAACAGAGAAGCTGTTGATTGTGTTGATTGCAATGGATTTTGTTTTAGATCACATCTATCTTTATTTCAGTGTTCCAGTTTGACTATAAAGGTGATCTAATCAAATTGACTAGGCATTGATGATGGTGATAATAATAATGATACTAATAATTCCAATTAATGTAATATTTTAAGTTGTTTAAATTCTTTCTCCTAATGATTTTGTCTTAGTTGACAAATTACTTTCTCTTTTTTTAAATAAAAAAATCCTTTAAATGAATAAGCATTTTTTTCTTCCTCCCACCTATCTCCAGCCAAAAGAAAGGGAGGAAGAGAGAGAGAAAGGAAGGAGGGAAAGAAGGAAATAAGGAAGGAAGGAAAGAGGAAGGGAAGGAGGGGAGAGGGAGGGAAGATGGAAAGAAAGAGGGAAAATAAAAAAAAGTTAGAAAAATGAAATCAAAAGAAGGAAAATATAATAAACCCTTTAAAATATGCATACTAAAGCAAAATAAATTCCTATTTTGACTAACATGTCTATGTCCCAAAATGTGTGAACCATTCTGCATTCACCTTTCTGTCAGGAGGCAGGTAGTATTCATTACCAGTCTACAAGAGTCATGGTGGATTAGTGAGTTCTGAAGTCTTTCAAAGTTGAACTGTTTCCTCAAAAGTAATGAATATAAACCCTGTCCCTTCCCCCCAAAAAAGTATCATTTGAGGAACAATCAATCCCCCACTGAGTGTGAGCACCACAGAAACAGCCCCTGTGAACTTTCTATTGGTTCCTACTACTTCACTTCCATCTTTTAACAATTTCAAAAATCATCTAATAATAATTATAGGCCCTGTTCCCAGCAGATGGACTTTTTATAGACCTAAAATTTTGATTTACCTTTGAAGAGAATGCTGGCTCTCCATCTCTCTCTGATATCTAGTTGATACAGTTTGTCAAAGTCTGGAGCCTACAATAAATTCAGTTTTATCATACAGAGGCATATGTAATTTTCAACTTTCACCTTTACTAGAAAGGCTAACTTCAAATTTCAATTAGCACTAATAATGCTATAAATCCATCTGCATAAAGTCATCATTTTCACTCCTAAATACTTGTTTCTGTTTCTTTAGAAGGTAAAATTGAACAATAAAAGAAGAAATTGATTGTACATTTGCCGGAGATTGTCAGACTGGAGAAAGTTGTGGCTTAAAAACCAAAGCAGGGAAATGATATTTATGCAACAGTAGGGTTCAAGGCTTTGTGTGTGTGTGTGTCTTTTCAGGACTATTTTAATTACATTTTTCTGATTTCACAGTCAAACAAACAAAAATGACTTTACTGGTCCAATGGAAAAGAAAAGGGGAAATAAAAATCCTCCCTTGGGAAGAAGGCATTGAGTAACAAAAGACCAAAAATTCTCATTTGCTCTGTGTGTGTATGTGCGTATGTGTGCACATGAGCATGTGCATGTGTATGTGCATAAGTGTGTGCATGAGCATGTGCATGTGTATGTGTGTATGTGTGTGCTCACACTAAAGTTGTATATTTCTTCCTTTGAGCATATTTCTCTGTATAAACAAACTAGCAAAGGTTATTTCAGGAAACAGTAATGGAATAATTAGTAATAAGGAACAAATACATGGTTACAAATATTCCTGGCTGGTGTAATATGGAAACAAATTGCATTTTTATATATGTCTAATTGCATTAAATGGAAAAAAGTTAATTACTTCTTTTATAGTGTTTAGTTACAAAATATTTAATTGATGTACCTATTACACATTAAAATTTGGAGCCTATAAATATTTTCTTTTTTTTCCATACTTCCAGAAATCTGATTTATACTTGCCTGACCCCTCACACACCCACCCAAGCATCCTAGTAATTGAAAAGCTCCTTCAGACAACAAAATGAGCATAAGCAACTATAGCAGTCTTTTCTCAGTCTCCATATTCCTTAACTTTTTTTTTTTTTTTTTTTTAGAATTTGATACTTTTTATGTCCCATTTCCACTGTCTTGAATCCCTTTCCTTCCTTGGCTTATCTGAACCTGAACTATGATTTTAATCCTCCTCCTAGCATTTTTTTTCCAACTCTACCTTTTCTGTTGCTATTGATTTGCTGTTTCTTTTTTTTTCTTCTCCCATCCCTTAAAAAGAGAATCTCCTAAGATTTAGTCCCTGTCCTCTCGATCTCTGTCTCTGTTCATCTGTGTCTGTCTCTCTGTCTCTGTCTCTGTCTGTCTCTCTGACTGTCTATCTGTCTCTCTCTGTCTATCTCTCCTCTCTCTCTTACTCTTTCTTCTTTTTCTCTTTCTATCTCTGTCTCTCTGTCTCTGTTTCTTTCTATTTGTCTCTGTCCATCTCTCTGTATATCTTTTTTTCTGTCTCTGTCTCTGTGACTCTCTGTTTGTCTCTGTCTCTGTTTGATTGTCTGTGTGTCTCTAAGTCTCTCTATCTCTCTCTTCCTCCCTTTCACCTTTTCTCTTTTTCTTCCCTAGAGGTACTTAGATTTATAGATTTAAGAACTAGAAGAGATCTTTCAGTTCATCTAGTAGAGTCTCCTCATTTTACAGATAAAAAACTAATATCCTATATTCAATCACTCACCAAATGCTGTAGATATTTCTTTCTTAACATTTCTCAAATTTGTCTTCATTATTCTTCATTCTCGCTACAATCAACCTAATTTGAAGTACTTCATACTTGGGCTGTTGATTGATCACCCAACTTCAACTTCTACCCTCGTGTTCCACTCGGAATCCTGCTGCCAGAGTAATCTTCCAAAAATACCACTTTCAATGTCAATAAACTATAGAAGTTTAGTCAAAATGCCTCTTGACACTCAAAGTTCCCCCAAACTGTCTCTGCCTTACCTAATTAGCATTGTTCCCCACTGTCCCTGGGCCAAACAATGACCTTCATCATTCTAAAAATTTATTTCTCAAAGGTAGAAAAGATATGAGATGCTGGGGAGGTGAGGAATGGGAGAAAGGTTATGTAATTTCACCAGTATGGAGAGTTATCATTTTGGGTACTCCTTCAACCAATGCAAATGCCAAATCAGAAACCTGAGTGTAACATAGTATTAGAGAGATGACTGGGGTCCTGAGAAATTAAGTGACAAACCCAACATACTACTAGTGTATGTATGTCAGAAGCAGAACTTGTACCAAGGTCTTCCAAACTTCTATCTAATAAAATATGATTATAGGATATGTAGTTGTCTCCAATTATTATAGTCAATAACCATTCATTAATTGACTATAAAGTGCCAGGCTTTATGCTGGAAATACAAAGACAAAATTGAAAAAAAAAATCCTTTCCCTTAAGGGGATTGTAACAAGATGATATAAGCAATAGAAGGACCAAGATTGAGCTTTATATATTTCTTATATTCTCCTTAGCTCCTAACACACAGTGGTTACTTATCAGGATGCTTCCTGACACTTAAATTCTTTTCTAATACCCTCTTGGATCTTACTATATTTCCTTATCAGCACCCCTATCCATTCATTTTAAAGTGAGTTCAAACCTGGGTAACCTTGAGAAAGTCACAACATTTCTGCACCTCAATTCCCTCATCTGTAAATTAATGAGATTGTACTAGATTGCTTTGCAATTGCCTTCCAATTCTAAATCTATTGTTCTATATTACATTCCCCCCCTCATTTACCCCTTTTCCATAGAGTAGGGTTCACATAGACATACACAAGCAGAGTTAGCATTACCATGTGGGAATTCCACAGACCAAATTGTTTTATTCCATGCCCAATTAGCCCCTGCCATATGAACCTGACCTCATACAACTTAGAGCAATTTTTGTGTGACCACGGGGTCAATGCTGGGTTTAATATAGTGAATAGAGCTCCCAGAGGCACCTTTACAATGAGCCTATTTTATAAACTGGAAAAATACTAATAAACAAATACAGTTTTAATCAACAAGCTGAAGCATGTTTGTCAATGGTGTCTTATTCTTTTTTATGACTTTACAGCCCTGGTCCACTGGTCTTCCAAGCCTATGCAGAGTACAGGAGGGAAAATGAGCATCTTAATCATCTCAGTTACCTTCGTCGGCATTTTCGTTTCCATCAGACCTTGCACCCAAGGAAGAGGCTCAATTTACTCTCTCATCAGGGAAGAGGAACAAGAAAAGCAGAGAAACCACAGGAAAGAATGTGTTATTTTTTGCTTAAGAAATATTTAAGTGATCACAGTATGCCTGGCCCAATTTAGACCCTCTACATTGAATACTCCCCACTTCTGAGGGCCCCACCCAAAGGACACAAAAGGAAATATAAGTTGACCAAAGTATAAATAAATTTAAGATACATGAGAAGTGAGAGGAAAAACTGTTAGGATACTATGTATGCATCAGCCCAGCAAGGCTGGGATCTTAAGATCCAAAAGAATGGGAACAAGTTACTCAGGCATTCCAACATAAGTTCAACATCAAAGCTAACTCCCTCCTAGAAATCCCGAACCAATCATCTGATCCATTATACATCACTGTTTCTGACTCTTCATGAAATATTACTTGTTCCCAGCTTTACTTTTTGTTCCTCAGTTGTAGAAAGTGGCATCTCCAGCTCCCCTGTCCTCCCCTTCCAGTTGACTGGCCTTCAAAAGTTTTAATTGAATCATTCAGTTCAATTCAATTCAATTCAGCTAAAAAAACTATTTGTTCAGTCTCTACTGTATGCCAGGTACTATTAGATACTGAGGGTATAAACATAAAAATTGTCTTGGCCTTCAAAAACCTCACATGCTACTGAAAGGAAATGACATTTATTCAAACAACTGAATTCAAATAAGAAATAAATGCTTTGAAGAGGTGAGGATATATATATATATGTATGTATATTCATTCAGGTATTTATGCATAAATGCCTATGTGTACACATCCATATATGTGTATATGTATATATGTGTGTATGCATGTGTGTGTATGTATATATATATATATATATTTATATATATATACCTTCCATATGCAAGTATATGTACATATTATGTATATACCAAAACACTTTGACATCTGTAAGTAGGATGGGTTGGAGTTACAAGACACTTAAGACTGGGATTCTAATTGGGGGTTACAGCAATATTCTAGGAGAAAAGTGATAAGGGCTGGAATTAGAATAGTGGCTGAATAAGTGGAGAAAAGAAAGCAGAGGTTCAAGATGTAAAATAACACTGGCAAGATTTGACATTTGATTGGATATATAAGATGGGCAAGAGAGTGAAGTCAGGTAGTAAATCTGGGTACATAAGGAGGATGTTAGTGCCCTTGACAGTAATTGGGAATTTTAGAACAGGGACAGAGGTAATGAATTCTGTTCTGGACATATCTAGTTTGGTTTGCCTCTAGGAAATCCAGTTTGAAATTCTCATTAGTTGGTGGCATAGTTCTAGTGCTCAGGGGAAAGACCAAGCCTGGATAGATAGATCTGTGAATCATCTACAACTAAATCATGGGCATTGATGAGATCACCAAGTGAAATAGTATAGAGCTAAAAGAGAAAAAAAAAGAACAAGGACAGAAGCTGAAAGAATACCACATTTAGTAGACATGATGTAGATGAAGATCCAGCAAATTTGATTGAGAAGATTGGTCAGATAAGTAGGGCAAGAACTAAGTGATAGTAGAGTCAAGAAAATACAGAGAGGAGAGAGTATCAAGAGAGAGAAAGTAGTCAACAGTCTCAGATGCTTCAGATGAGTCAAGAAGGATAAACCATTCAATCTGGCAATGGAGAGATCACTGTTAACTATAAATATGAATATAGATCAGAGCAGTCACATATTTATAGCTGAAAAGCACCTCAGACTCCATCTAGTCTAAACCCCTCATTTTGCCAATGAGGACATGAAGCCTAGTGAGGTTAAATGACCCACGTATTCACACAGAGATGAAATATGAACCCATCATGGCCATGAACATAGATTTGTGTATAGTACCATATAGATAAAATATGAAGGCTCTGGAGTAATATCTGATACAGAGATAGCCTGCCAAGAAGGAAAAAAAAAAAGACAAAAACAACACTTTTTTTATATCATGAAGAGCATGCAAATGGGCCTTTTCTATTAGTTAGTATTCATTTTTTTCCCTGATTGCTCTGTGATATATTCATTGTCATGTAGGAAAATTTGGGTATTGTTATTAAGTCTTAATGAATTTATCTGGTTTCATTCTCCATTTGTTTGGGTATGTTTGGCTGTTAATGAAAACAAAATTGACTCCTGAAATAGAAATTCTTTTCAAACAGTCTCTAAGCCAACTTTGAATTTTTGTAACCATCTGTTAGGTTATTCACATTTCCAGCTGACTTTATTAGAGTGCACCATTTCCCCTAGGGAAACCCGTCTCTCTTAAAAGAGGAAACCTAACTATCTGGTGAGTCAGTGTCAGACCTGTGAAGCACCTGTATCTTCACCCCTTGAATGTGACTTAAGAATAGGTTGTTTTTTCAATAGCATGTTCTTCCGAAAGAAATCTTGAGTAGCATGATACGTTTCTCATTTAAGCTCTACCCAGGAGTATCCTTCATCTGCTTAGTACAAAAGAGTGACAATCAAATTATTGATATGATCCAGAGGATACCACTTCTCCCTTTAATACAGAAAGATCTCTCACTTCACTTTGTGTTACTTTTCTGTTCACTGTCTCAATAGTCCCTAAATGTTGAGAACCTTTCAGTTTAGCAACGAGCACTGGTAAAAATACCCACCATTAAGAACTCCAGTATATTGGCTCTCTTTTCCTCCTCTCCCTGCCTCACAACCTCGAGTATTAATTAATACCAGTAATATACAGATAACTGGATGCAAATAAAATTAAATTTCTTACTGAAAGAAGAGAAAATTGTGTACTTAATTATCATTTATTGTGATCTGCTAGTCTTTCACATAATGCTCCTATAATCCTTAACATTTGTTTTCAATTTCCATGCTGAGATAGTAAGTAGATAGAGTTTTTTTAATCAAATGATTGTTTGATACATTCAGCATTCTTAAAGTCAAATTGAAAGATTTGTGTGAAACAAAAAGTGACTAGATGGTCTAACAGGTAGAGTGCTGAGAGTTTCAGTTCAAGAACTTCCTTCTACATGTGATCTTTCCTCATTCTCCCTTCTGTATGCCTTTTCTCTGGGAGAGAAAAAAAAGGTCACATCTTTAGCCTAATGGCTAGTCATATACCACTAAGTTGAAGTCAGTGAGTTGGAGGGAGACCTTCACTAGACACTTGTAGTTTGCCCTTGGTTCATTGGTCTGAGGTTGCCTGGTTTCTAAATAGAGCTAGCTAGATTCCCAGGGCTTCATTTCCGCTTAACCTCAGACTCCTAAGGAACAATTATATTTTCTGATTCACTGTAAGAGGTATTCCTTAGCAAAGGAGTGGGGTGAGGACATTTTTAATGGTACCCACATTACAACTATGAGTCAGGTACAAAAGAGGCTATTTTATTGCCACACAGGAAAGGGAACACTATGCAGTAGAGAATCTTTGAGTGACAATGCTCTGTAGAGACTAATATTCACGCCTGCTTGAGACGTTCACAACAGGGCTAGTTAAAAGCTATTTTGTAGTTCTCTTCCAAGGAGGACCACCTAATCAATGCCAAGCAGCCTGATTTCTCTTACTCTGGGAGCTACTTTGCCTCTTTATGAGTTTGTTTATACCATTCTTTCCACCACAATTGATCCTGCAGTCAAGCAATCAATAAAACATCTATCAAACACCCACTATTTTCTAGGAACTGTACTAAGTGTTGGGAAGACAAAGAAAGGCAAAGGAGATTCCTTGCCTTCAAGGACATCACAATCCAGCAGGGAGGACTACCCATAAAAAGAAGCTGAAATGGGCAGGGGAGGGTCCCTGAAGTGGAGCATGGTGTCCAGGGGAGTACTGCCAGGTGGGGAGTAAAGAGGTGGTTGGCCAGGGCACCCTTCTTAAATGGAAGAAAAGTGGGATGGAAAGAGAAAACAATACTGCAAAATGGGAATTTCAGGGTTAAAATGATCTTGCAGAATAATGAGGTCAATACTCTGCCAAAAGGATTTCTAGAAAGGGGAAATGTCAGATGCCTTTTGAGGTCTCTTAATGATCCATACCAAGAAAAAGAAGACACAAACAGGATGTTGTTTGATCCAAGACAGTCTTAGCTAGGAGTCCATGAACTCATTACTTGCAGTCTGCTAGGGAAGAAAAGACAGCCCCCTTACTTCTCAAATAGTGGACCCTCCTGAGCTCAGATAGTTAGCCTAGAACTTTGAGATCAGCAGGAAAAAGAAGGCCAGAGGGTGAGGATTTCCCCTTTTATTTATTTATCCATAAACTTCTGGTTCAGTAGCCAATTAAACGAATCTTCATGGCCAATGAGAAACAGAGGATATCTGTGTCTGCTTTGAAGTGAAGGAGGGGATATGAGCCCCACCATCATGAATGCCTAATAAGTTATTATTTATCTACTTTATATCTAGCTACATACATACAATGTTGCCTCCCCTAGTTACATTGAAGCCCCTTGGGGAAAAAGGCTGTCTCACTTTTGTCTTTATCCTCCCAGCATCAAGCAGAGTCCCTACTTATGTAACCTTGCACAGTTCATTTAATCTATTTGTATCTCAGATTCTTCATCTATAAAATGAGGGGTTAGTCTAGGAAACTTGAATGATCTTTTCTATTTTTTTTCTATTTGCTCTCAAGTTTTCTTTTTCATTCAGGGTCTCCAGCACATCCTGATTCAATATAATTTCTTCCTCTAGACTTCAATAGCTTTTTAAGTGTTTACTCACAGGTGCAGGTTCTGTAAGCTTTGCTTTGTGTTGGGAAACTTCAAGGCCTTCATCTTGAGTGAATCAGGGGGCAGTGAGAGACAGGGGTCTGGTTTCCTACCCATCCAAATAGAAATTTAGCGATTCAGAAAAAGATCACCATCCCTTATCCACTCCTTATGGAGCATCTAAGACCTAGACTGACCAGGTGTCATGATGAAGGATATCAGAACAAAATGGAGTGAGTTTCCATTTTTCAATATCTCTAAGGAAGAAGTTCTGGATGAGATCCTGAATTATTGATATGGCCAACATACTATGTATAAAATGCAATGAACATCCCAAAATTATCTAGTTATGTGACCCTGGGCAAGTCACTTAACTGTTTGACTCAGTTTCCTCATCTGTAAAATGAGATGGAAAAGAAAATGACAAACCAATCCAGTATCTCTGCCAAGAAAACCCCAAATGGTGTCATAAAGAGTCAGATGTGACTGGAAAATGATTGAACAACATAATTCAGGCCTTCCTGACCAGAATAAAAAATGGACGTGAGACGTAGAAATTGTCCTTAGACTTAATACTGGCAGGAATAGGAAACATTTTTCTGTTCATTGGCACAGCAATACATTAACTAAATCTGTAGAGCATTTGGTGCTGTTCAGTCATTTTTATTTTAGTTATGTCTGACTCTTTGAGACCCAATTGGGGTTTTCTTGGCAGAGATATTGGAGTGGTTTGTCATTTCCTTCTCCAACTCATTTTACAGATGAGGAAATTGAGGCAAGCAGGATTTAGTGGCTTGCCCAGGTTCACATAGCTAATAAGTGTCAGCTGCCGGATTTGAACTCAGAGACATGAGTCTTCTGACTTCCAGGCATCCACTGCAGCATTTAGTTGCCCCTGTAGAGCACTGGCTCTAGACTATCTGGCAGGTGACAAATATGATAGAAACAAAGCCTGACTCGTGGGATTTCATTTTATGATAACAGTGGTCATAAGTGTCCATTTTTCCTGAAATAAAGCTAACTTGGGACATTGATCTGGAACATACGATTGAATTGAATTTCCCACGTTTAGATATTTCTGTCAGCTTGATTTTGTGTCACTCACATGAATTCCACTAATGTCTTTTGTTGTGTTTTTAATTCTGTGTTGTTGTTATTGTTTTTAAGAATGGATACTGCTTTGAGAAAATGTGTAAAATTTGTAGCTTTTAAATAACATATTTCAATGACTGGTAGAGACTTTGTAGTTTCTGTTGGTATGAGGAAGTCAGACATTTGAAAGATCATTCAAACCCACAATACAATAGGATCAATAACATTGAGGCAAAATGAAAAGTGGGGTAAAAAAGTTAAAATAACACCTGGAACTGGTAGAGTATTGTTCTAAAACAACTTAATTCATCTCCAGAAATAAGCAAAGATCTTCAAAGAGGCTTGGAAGCTGAAAGATTTCTTATGGATTCCTCTATTGTGTAACATAGGCTTCTTAAATTGAAAGACCAGTAAGAAGACTAAAAAAGAAAAAAAAAGTTAACATTTTAATGAAAAAAATACAAGACAACCTAAAAAAATGGATTACTGAAGATTAGAAAAGGTATTTTTTTTCCTGATGGAACTTACCTTTTCTTTTAAGACTGTACCAAAACCAACATCAGTAGACCTCCAGGGGTGAGCCAGATGATCTTTGTATCTTTATCAGACTGTAATGTTTCTACTCTTGAATAAAATAAAATAAAGCTTTGGGATTCTTTCCTTTCAATGGACATAGAAATCTTGTTTCCATTGAAGGGAGGATGAGCTCTGATAAATATCTTATAATATTGAGAGGCAAAATTATTACAGAAATTACTGAAAATTCTAAATAGAGATGGGATACTATAACATGACTTTGCATACCTGTCATGGACAATTAAATTTATCAAAGAGATAAAAATAAGCATATTTCAATGAGGTGTGCCTGATTTAAACCCCATTGAAAATCTTTTTCTATACTCAAGAGTAGGCTTGGAAAAACATATTGTTCATCAAAGTTGTGCTTAATATCCAGTGTGGAGTGTGATTTGAAGATGGAGATTTAAAATGTATGTGTGTGTACGTATAGATGAATACATACATGTGTATATGTATTTGTGTCTCTATATGTATGTGCATATGTGTGTATATACATTCCAAATCATGTAAAACAAATTATTGTAATAAAAGAGCATAGTTCATGTTGTTTTTTAAGCATAAAAGATTATTTATTGACTACATTGTTATTAATATATATGTATATGTATTACAATGTATTGCATGATGCATTATACTTTTGCACAGATATGTATTTATTATATGCCAATAAGCTTAATTATTTTACTTTGTTCCAGGTAATTTGCACACCACTGTTAGTTGAAGTCAAACTGTGAAGGGTTTTCATTGTTGAGAGTAAGCATTTATGTTTAATCCTGGAAGCCATAAGGCGCTACTGAAGGCTTTGAATATAAAATTGACATAGTAAGTCAGGTGCTATTTTGAGAAACAAATTTAAAGGGAGTTGTGGGCTGAAATTCTGGTTTTGATGCTTAATAGCTGTATGATCTTGGTTCTCATTAATTCCTCTTGGACTCTGTTTCCCTACCTAAAAAATTATGAAGTTAAACTAGATGATATCTAATTTCCTTCTAAATCTAACATTGTAACCATAAATCCATTCCTTAAAGGCAGTGATTGATTTTGATTCAAAGTCAAACTTTTTTATATATTCATGCATTACATGTTCCATTAGTTACTGTCTTCATGCTGATTCACATCCAATTTGTTTGTTTCATTTATTTTTGTGTTCAGTCTGCCCTGTATTTTTTCTTTTAGTTGCATTATTGTATTGCAACCACATGTTCTTTAAAACTTTATAATGAACTTAGTATTTGTAGAATATTATTCAAAAATGTTCCAAATGCAATGTTTCTGTCAACTTGTGTATAGAAATGTATACACACAGATTATGGATATGTACATGCATTATACATACATATTTTAGGAATATAAATCATTTCCTGAGGGAAACTGGAGGTTTTATTTGACCACAGGAGTAATATGAGTCTTCAAGTGTGGCAGGACTGCCAAAATCACTAATATGATCTTAGGCTGCAGTAATGGAAATAGAGGGTCCAGAACAAGGGAGTATAACCTATACTAGTCAGATACTAATGAGCTCTGTTCAGTTATGTGAAGCAAATTTTAAGAGGGATGTTGACAAACTGGAGTGTGTCCAAAGTAAGACAAGCAGGAAAGGGCTCAAAATCATGTCTTATGAGAAGCGCTTGATGAAAACTGTATATGCTTATCCCAGAAAAGAGAGGAAAATACAAACACACACACACACACACACACACACACACACACACACACACACAGAAGGCATGCTTGCTATCAAAAATATTTGAATAGGTCTTACATAGAAGAGGGATTAGATTTATTATCTTTGACCTCCAAACAAGTAGTAGAAATCATGAAGGGATCAATTTTCAATCCAGGCCAGCTAGGTGGCACTGTGAATAGAATGTCAGTCTTGGAGTCAGGAGGACTTCAGTTCAAATCCAGTCTCAGACATTTACTAGCTGTGTGACCTTGGGCGAGTCACTTAACCCTTTTGCCTCAGTTTCCTAATCTGTAAAATGAACTGGGAAGGGAAATGGAAAACCACTCCAGTATCTTTGCCAAGAAAATCCCAGATGGGATCCAAAGCGTCAGACATAACTACAACAACAATTTTCAACCAATACAAGAAATTTAAAGCAGTTAAGGATGTTAAATGTAGCAAAATATAACAAAATGACTGAAACCAATATCATACTAAGTTGGCTGTCTCATAGGGTGGCAAACATCCTCACTTCCAAGCACAAGTAGGTTTAACATTACTTTAACATTTGCAACATTAATGTTGCAAATCTATCTAATGTTGCAGTATCTATCATGTAAGGGTTGGACCAATGACTTCCAAGTTCCCTGCTAACTCCAAGATTCTACTATTTGTACTCTGCATTATGAATTTATTGCATCTTTGGCTCCTTGGAATTCACCCCCCCCAAAAAAAAGTACTATGCATTTTAGCTATGACTATATGCATTAATGATATGAATCAAATCTAAAAGGGGTACTTTTAAAGCTATACAATCAGTATTTTTAGGTTATTTGTACCTTTGCTCTTACCTATCATTTGCATTGCAAAAATAAATTTTACTCAACAAATTTTAAGGACAACTAAAATGGGCAAGTCAGCCATATAGAAGTTGAAATAAGAGAAATATTGTTCTTTATATTTTTCCTGTTCTTTTCCTACAGTATATAAAGAAACTTAAGATTTTGATTTTTTTTTAAGTCAAGAATCTTATTTAAACATTAAATGGCACATATGGTCACCAGACAAGCAAAAAAAAAAATAATGGACATCTATATATTTCTCTTTCTTTCTCTTTTTCTTCTATCTATTCATCCATCTTGCTATCTATTTCCAATGTACTTGCCTTAGGTAAATACATAGATAAATATATGCATAGATGATAGATAATATATATACATAGGAGGCAGAGTTAGACATACATGTCTATATGTATATGTCCATGTAGTAGATAAAACTTTTATTAAGTATAAAAATTTATGAAATGGTGAAAATACATTTGGCAACAATATACTATTGTTTTGGCACTTTCCAAGGAAAGGGGGTGGTAGAACAAGATAAAAATGAGGCTTCCATTAAAGACAAGGAGTCATTTACTCCCCTCCCTGTCCCCCATAACAATAATATTGGCCTTTTGGCTCCACAACAGCCATCATATTAAATATTCATATCATTGTTTATTGTGTAAATGTAAAATGGAATTAAGACAACAAATAAAGTCTATGATCAGTGTTAATATCCGTTTTAGTTGTGGTTTTTTTTTTTTGTCTTTTGTGGCCTTTTATAAAGTTGATTCAGGGCAGCATGCTGAATAATGCATAAACTTTTTTTAATGCATTTCAATGGTCTGGGGTAGTAGGGGGCTGGCAGGTTCTCATTCTGTAATAAAAAAAAGGGGGTGATTTTCTTTTTACACCACAACCCTGTGGAGAGAATGGCCATTAAAAATATAATCATAGTGTAGTCAAAATATTTTTGAGATATGGATTTTCTTTCAGTAAGATCACTTTCCAGGTGGAAATCACAGCCATATTCCTTGAGTTGTCAGCACTGTGGAATGGAAGGTATATTGAACCAGGAGGCAGAAGACTTGGGTTTAATCCTGGGTTTGTCATTTACCAGACATGTGGCCTCAGATAAATCATTTAGCCTCTCTACAACTCAGTTTCTATATTGAAGGAAATAGACATAATGAAATGGACATAACAATAACAAAGTAATAGTAATAATAATAATAATAGCTACAATACTTACTTGATAAAGTTGCTGTATGAGGTTAGATCTTGTATATACAATGCTTTTCAAGCATGTTTCTAATGATGACTTGCAGTGGGCTGATGAATATCACACAGGAATGTGGTGAAAGATAACAAATGGATAGCTTAAGTGATGCATTGTTACTCACACAATACAAACTTTTTTTTTTAAGAAGAAGCATGTAAAAAAGGCTGTCAGCATATTGGCCAGGTCCTCTGGGAAAGGGGATAGAGGGGAAGGGAGCAAGTTTTATTAAGCCCCTACTCTGTGCCAAGACTATGATAAGAAGTTTACAAATATTATCTCATTTGACCCTCACAACAATCCTCGGAAGTAGGTCCTGAGAACTTGTCCTTAAAACCCTTTACTAACAACACAGGACACCCCCAGAGCCCATGGTTGGATAAGTGACTGGATAGAGGCCAAATCTATGGATAGAATCAGGAAGGCCTGTCTGCCTCTGGAGATTTCCAGGGGAGATGAAAGAAAAGATCGCTAGCCCTGTTGTACAATAAATTTGTCAGATTGTTAAATTTGTCTTGGTGCCAGAAATCACCAAAAATTCACCAAAAAATGAAGCAAAACTCAGGCTTCCTTCAGGACTTTGCTCACGTATCATTTTCTGTAGGAGATCTTTCCTGGTACCCTGTTCTTCTCCAGAGTTACTTTGTTTTAGATTTATAGCTGTCTTTAAATACATGCATACATATATGTACATACATATACATATCATACACACATAGATATGTATGCATACACATATATATGCATATCTATATCTATGTATCTACCTATACACACATACATTTTATCTTTCTCATTGTCTTTGTATACTAAGTACTTGGTACAATGCCTGAAATGAATGCTAGATTTGGAATTAGAGGGAAAAGTATATCTATCTATCTATCTATCTATCTATCTATCTATCTATCTATCTATCTATCT
>NW_020954580.1:3315614-3333934 GCF_900497805.2 Vombatus ursinus | reverse complement strand
TCTATCTATCTATCTATCTATCTATCTATCTATCTATCTATCTATCTTTCTATCTATCTATCTATCTATCTATCTATATCAATCTCTCTCTCTGTCTCTCTCTCTCTTTGTATATATACAGAGAGAGAGACAGAGACAGAGACAGAGAGAGAGAGAAAGGTTTGAGCCTTACTAACTATATGACTGGGGCAAGTCACTTGACATGTGTGTACCTCAGTTTCCCCAGCTGTAAGATAGAGATGATAACACATTCATATCTACCTCCTAGAGATATGAAAAAAATAAATTAATATTGGTTTTATCACCTTAAAGTGCTACATAGTTGCTAGCCATCTCTATTGCCATTGAAGCCGTGGTATGGAGATGTGGAATAAACTCTGCTGCTTTCTTCATGTAGAATTAGCAATAGCAATGTTTTCAAGTTTTAACTTTTTTATATTATACTTTAGCTTCATGAGCTACCTTAGAGGTCACAAATTCCATAGATGAGGAAATGGAAGGCCAAAGAGATTCCAGGAGTTCAATTCATTTCAATTTAGCAAAGATTTCTCAAGTGTCTATATAGCAGATGCCATGCAAGGCATTACCAATACAAAGACAGCAATGGAATGACCTCTACCATCATTCTATTTGTTCAAGATGACAAAGAGAACACAGATTTTTATTTTTTATTAATTAATTAATTTATTTTTATCTTTCAACATTCACTTTTATAAGGTTTTGAGTTCCAAATGTTTCTCCCTCTACCTCCTTTTCCACTCCCCAAGATGACATATAATCTGATATAGGCTATACATGTACAATCATATTAAATGTATTTCCACATTAGTCATGTAGTGAAAGAAAAAACAGAAAAAAAAAGAAAAAAAAACAAAGAAAGTGAAAATAGTATGCTTCAATCTGCATTCAGACTCCATAATTCTTTCTCTGAATGTGGATAGAATTCTCTATCATGTGTCTTTTGGAATTGTCTTAGATCATTCATTGTGTTGCTGAGAAGAGCTAAGTCTATCAAAGTCAGTCACTGCACAATGTTTCTATTACTGTGTACAATGTTCTCCTGGTTCTGCTCACTTCACCTGGCATCAGTTCATGTAAGTCTTTACAGGTTTTTCTGATATCCGCCTGCTCATGATTTCTTATAGCACAAGAGTATTTCATTACATTCATATACAACTTGTTCAGGCATTCCCCAATTGATGAGCATACCCTCAATTTCCAATTCTTGGGCACAGATTTTTAAACCTAGAGATGGAACATAAGAGATCATCTAGCATAATCTTACAGTTTTATGGATGAAGTAAACTGAGAAGCAGAGAATTTAATAATTTACTTAAAATTCATGACAGAGCTAGGATTAAAACCCAAGTCACCTGACTTATATACAGAGATCTTTGCACTTTCCAGCTCTGCCATTGTTTCCCTGTCTTGTTATACTTCAAAGTACCAGATTTGGAGTCAGAAGACCTGAGTTTGAATCCCAGCTCTGATACTTAATACATATGTGACCTTGGCCAAATCACTTCATCTTTCCATTTGTCACTTCCTTCTTCTGGAAATCAATCAATCAATTAACAACCATCTATCAAACATCTGCCATGTACCAGGTCCTGAGCTCCAAGATGAAGCTACAAATACAAAGAATGAATAAAATGGGTTAACATCCTTTCTATGATTAAGTCATTGGAATCCATATATTAGAATAAAGAAGAGAGTCCCAGGTCACTCCATCAAAAAGCACTGAGGTTTTATTTTATGTCATGGTTTGCATGAAGCTAGGGCAGTAGGGCATGGTAAGCCAAATAAATTATGTGAAGTTAAGTTCCAGGAATGCACTTATTAAAACTTTAAAAAAAAAAGAACTTTCAAAAATAGATTTTAAGAAGATGTCTATAGCTTGTGTATTCCATGGAGACTGTGACCTTAAATGAACTGACTGAAGATTTGTTCAATCCATTTGCATGTCCCTTAATGGGTCCTGTCACCACTTTAATAGTTTCCAACATCTGTAATAGCAGGCAAGTCCCCAAAGACCAGTTGGAGGATGTTTATGATGCAAGACTTCCTGCTCAAACAGCTCATTGTCATACTTGAGTTTTCACTGCTGTGGGAATCCTGTTGGCCAGGAAGGGATCAATTCCATTCACTTCAACTTCAAAGTGAACAATATGTCACCTTTTTATAGTGGGTGACAATGTAGGAAATCACTGAAAAACTGCAGCAAATGTGGCTGTTCTTAAAAGAAACCATGTCTACTTGGTGTGCACCTGGAGAAGTGGAATCAGCATTGAATGAGTGGACCAAAATCTGATTTGGCTCTGAAGGACTATTAGAATTCAGAGGCCCTCATGGGGTATGACAAAGATGACAGTTTATTTGAGAAGAACTAATTTAATATCAAGACCTGATGGGTCTCTTGGACCTTCAATGAATTGGAACTTACTTCCAGTATTGTCTCGACTTTGAAGAATCCTTAAAATAAATGAAACTTCCTGCTTCTAAGAGTCTGGGGCTAGTCCAGACTTAACAAGAGGAAGCATGTAGACTAGAATGTGTCTTCTTAAATCACCTGAATCAGACTACAGGCACAGAAGACATCTTCCCTTATTCATATATTGTGTTACACCTTCCTTTTGTTTTTTAATGTAGGATATCATCTTACAATGCATGGATACAACGTGTGAATAAAAGTAGATCACACTTTAAAAGCACTTTCCATTTAGTATCTCACTAGATTCTCACAACAACCTTGTATAGTAGGTACTATCATTGTCCTCATTTTGCTCATGAGAAAACTGAGGTTTAGAGAAGCTAAATGATTTGTCTAGGTGAGGGTCTAAGAGCTAGGAAGGGGATGAGGAAGGATTCACATCCAGGTTTTCTTAGCTCCAAGTCCATCAGTCTATTAAGTATGACAGCCACCTTGATATCATATCTTGTGAAGAAAGCTATTTGAAAACCTTAAAGTACTATTTAAATGTAAGTTCTTATAATAGTTATTACTATATTTTATCATTGTATTCTACCACTGATTTAGACAGATTCACTTAAAAAAAACAGAGAAGAACAGAGAAAGATTAGAAGCAATATTGCCTCACAAAACAATGAAAAGCTAAAGAGGTCGTCAGAGTTTTTTGTTTTGTTTTGTTTCCACAGAAGGCTTGATGTGAGATCCTGTAAAAACCATATCATCTCAAGAGCATCTATAGGTGAAACTAGGAAGGAAAAAAAAAAAAAGAAGGGAATTAGAAAGGATTTTCTTTTTGCAATTTGATAATGATCAATTTCCGTCATTGGTGACAGTGGAATCGCTGTAGTAGGACTCTAAAACCTCAGTCCCTGAAGTACTCTTTAAGGAAGTATAAAATGAATTGTAAAATTGATGAGGTTAGAAGGAGAAGTTAGCCCAGAACAAATACACACAAAGTAAATCTATTCTGGAGGAAGTAAAATCTTGAAGGTATCAGGAGATATTGAGTATCTCAAAAAGATACCAAAAAATAAAGAAAGGAAGGAAGGAAGGAAGGAAAAGAAAGAAAGAAAGAAAGAAAGAAAGAAAGAAAGAAAGAAAGAAAGAAAGAAAGAAAGAAAGAAAGGAACAAAACAAATAACAAACAGTATTGCTTTTTTAAAAAAGTGATTGAAAGGACAATAATAACTAGTGCTTTATATGTCTACTTTGTCATTTTTCAAAACCTTTATAAGAAATGATCTATATACACATCGAGTATTGGTGACCAAAATATAAAAAGGAAATATGTAGTGTTGCCTAAAGTATTTTCTCTAGCAGGCCAGATCTAAAGGATTCAGTCACATAATTGACTGAAAACTTCAGTTAATACATGATCTTGTTGTGTTTACAGTTTTTTTATTACAATAACAGTGGTTGGGTTCTCCTGTCACTTAGTATGCCTCTCCCATCCCATACACACACACGTACACAAGCACAATTAGCTTGGGTTATAGGACCTTTCCAATTAAAATAATCCCTAAACCAGAGCTTGAGAATCCTCACCAATATGTTTACTTTAATCAGTTAGTGAGAGCCCATACTTAGTTCTTACTTTATACTTAGTAGGAAAGATGTTTAATGAAATAGAATCAAACATTCTCCTTTTAAATCTTGAACTCCCTCTTTCACAAATACACGCACAATCAGTATGAAAAGTGAACTTGCATAGGAAACAAATGAAGGATATGTGCATGTGGCTAACACAGAAGTCTTGAAGGGTTCTCTGTAGATATCAATATGTTGCTCTCTACTTGACCTTCTCACCACCAGGTATCATATCTTAGCTATGCTTTGTTAAGCATCATGTCTCTCCTGTAACTTTATGAATATTTCCAGAGGCATCTGATATCCTATCCAATATCTACTAGGGTTACTATGATTGGTTAGCCTGTTGCCTACAAAAAGGACTGGATTTCATTAGGTCTTTTAGACAACACTGCCATTGACTGGGAAGAGTTATGGAAGCCTTTCTTAACCCATCTTAATTCTAAGGCCTTCCATTTCTTAGTCATTTCCTATTTATTTTGTATATAGTTCAATTTACATACTTGTTTGTTGTTTTCCTCATTATATTGTGAGTTCCTTGACAGTAGGTTCTGTCTTTTGCCTTTTTAATTTTTTTCTTGTATCTACAATGCTTAGCATAATGCCTTGAACATAGTAAGTATCTAAATTTTATTGACCAACTGATTGACAATTAACTATGTTAACTATGCTTTCAACCTCTGACTTTGCCTCAGCTTATTCTTCAGTTGAGGAGCTATCTATATGGCTACCTCCTACCCTGTCTTCTATCTCATGAAGTTCATATGCTAAGTAAATCTCTTCCTTAATTATTCAGTGACAGAAAACTAGAGCTCTTTTCATTCAGCCCTCTTAGCCAGTTTTGAGGAAGTTCTCTCTTCTTCTCACTTAGGCTGTACAAAAAGGTAAGAGAGAGTACATCTATTTGAATATTCTCAGAAATATGTCTGGGAATCTTCTCTGGGTTAAATTGCTTTATTTCCTTGAGTACTTTTTCTTTTACTGCTGGCCCTGAGTACCTCCCTTTAATTATTGTCTAACTAAAGTAGAGAGTATGATTTGAGCTTTCAAGTGTTATCTTAATCCCATGATTAGAACAAATATATGCAGTAATACACTTCCTGATACAAAATGATATGGCTGACATCGTGATGAGAAAATTGTTTCCAATCACTCCCCTAAACTGATATTATATTCCTGAATTCTACAAATTAGCTATGGTGGACTGTCTATGAAGAGGTGAAAAAGATGGAGATCTCTGTCTTCTTTCTTCCCCTAGTAATATCACGCCTGATTTCTTCTTATTCTCTATTTTTTTTTAGTTTCTGACTCAATCTAGCAAGATGCAAACTTAAAATCTGTCCTCCAAATCTCTCATATACTGAGATCATAAAAGAAACTCAAATATTCAAAAGGATCTATGATTTCATCACTTTGAAATTTCTGTCCAATTATATAGATTTGCAAGCCATCCATACTAACAGGAATCGAAAGCAATGAAGTAATATTAATACTAAATATATATATATATATATATATATGTATGTATATGTATCAAACAGAGTAGCATCCAGATTCTTAAAGGAAAAGTTAAATGAGCTACAAGAGGAAATAGTAAAACTATACAAATGGGGAACCTCAACTTTCCCCTCTCAGAACTAGATGAATCTAACCATAAAATAAAGAAGAAAGAAGTTAAGGAATAGAATTTTAGAAAAGCTATATATCATAGACCTCTGGAGAATGAAAATAAAGAGAAGAATCCTTTTTTTTTTATCTATACATGGCACCTTTGCAAAAATTGACCATGTATTAGGGCATAAAAGCCTCACAACCAAATGCAAAAAAGCACAAATAATAAATGCATCCTTTTTAGACCATTATGCAATAAAAATTATATTCAATAAAGAAGTATTAAACATAGATTAAAAATTAATTGGAAACTAAATAATCTAATCCTAAAGAATGAGTGAGTCAATGAACAAATCATAGAAACTACCAACAATTTCATTAAAGAGAATGACAACAATGATGTAAAATACCAAAAGCTAAAGAATTCAGCTAAAGTAGAACTTACAGGAAAATTTATATTTCAAAATTTGTATATTAATAAGAGAAAGTACATATTGATAAATTGAGCACTCAATTTTTAAAGGAAAAAAACTAGGAAAAAAAATCAAATTAAAAATCCCCAGTTAAATACCAAATTGAAATCCTTAAAATCTAAGGAGAGATTAATAAAATTTAAGGTAAGAAACCATTGAACTAATTAACACAACAATAAAATAGATAAACCTTTTTTATTAAATTGATTTTAAAAAAGAAAACTAAATTACCAGTATCAAAAAGAAAAAGGTTGAATCCACCACCAATGAAGATGAAATTAAAATAATATTAGGAGCTATTTTGTCCAATTATGTATGCCAATAAATTTATCACTGTATGTGAAAAGTAGGAATGTTTACAAAAATGTAAATTGCCCAGAATAATGGAAGAGAAAATATAATACTTAAATAACCCTATAATAGAAAAGGATATCAAACAAGCCATAAATGAGTTCCCTAACAAAAAGCACCAAGGACCAGATGGATTCACAAGTGAATTCTACCAAATATTTAAAGAGCAATTAATTCCATCATTATATACACTATTTGGAGAAATAAGAAAAGGAGTGCTACAAAATTTATTTTATGACACAAATATGGTTCACAGAAAGAAAATGATAGACCAATTTCTCTAATGAATGTTGATACAAAAATTTTAAATACAGTACTGGCAAAGAAATGACAACAATATATGACAAAGATCATACATATTTCACCACGCGGGATTTAAACCAGGAAAACAAGGCTGGTTCAATATTAGGAAAACTGTTAGCATATTTGACAATATCAATAACAAAACCAACAAAAATCATAAGATTATCTCAAAAGATTAAGAAAAAGTTTTTGACAAAATACAACACTCATTCCTCTTAAAAAACACTAGAAAGCTTAGGAGGAAAATGGAGCTTTCCTTAAAATGATAAGTAGTATCCATCTAAAACTATCAACAAGTATTATCTGTAACAAAGCTAAGCTAGAAGCCTTCCCAATAAGATTAGTAGTGAAGCAAGGATGTTCATTATCACAACTATTATTCAATATTGCCCTGAAAAGTCTAGCTATAGCAATAAGAGAAGAAAAATAAATTGAAGGAATTAGATTGGGCAATGAGGGAACAAAACTATCACTCTTTGCAAACTATATGATGGTATACTTATAGGATCCTAGAGAATCAACTAAAAAATTAGTTGAAATAATTAACAACTTCAGCAAAGTTTCAGGAAACAAAATAAATACAAATATATAATTAACATTTCTATTTAATATCAACAAAACCCAGGAGAAAGAGGTAGAAATAAAAATTTCATTTAAAGAGACTATAGACAACATAAAATACTTGCCTATATAGTTGTTGAGACAAACCCAGGGACTTTATAAACATAATTACAAAACATTTTTCACACAAATAAAGGCAGATCTAAACAATTAGAGGAATATTAATTGCTGATGAGTCAATATAATAAAAATGATAATTCTACCTAAGTTAATTCACTTATTCAGTGCCATACAAATCAGACAATCAAAAATTATTTTGTAGGCTTAGGAAAAAAATAATAGCAAAATTCATCTGGAAAAACAAAATGTCAAAAATATGAAGAGAATCTGAAAAATAAATCTGAAGGAAAATGGCCTGGTAGTACCAGATATCAACCTGTATTACAAAGTGGTAATCATCAAAATAAATAGTACTGGCTAAGAGAGAGAGTGGTGGAACAGTACTAGATTAGGTCTACAACACATAGAAGTAAATGATCATAGTAAGATCTAAGTTTTTGGGAGAACTCCCTATTTGACAAAAACTGCTTGAAAAACTGTAAAGAAGTTTGTCAGAAACTAGGTATAGGCCACCATCTCACACCGTATACCAAGATAAGGTCAAAATAGATACATGATTTAGACAAAAAGAGTGATATCATAAGCAAATTAGATGAACATGAAAAATTTTACCTGTCAAATCTATGAATAAAAGAAGAATTTATGACCAAACAAGTTATAGAGAGCTAATTGTGATTACATTAATTTTTTTAATTGCATAATCAATGCAAACAGGATTAGAAGAAAAGCAGGAAATTGCAGAAAAGAAAAATTACGTCAAGTTTCTCTGATAAAGGCCTTGTTTCTCCAATATATAGAAAACTGAGTCAAATTTATAAGAATATGAATCATTCCTCACTTGATAAATGGTCAATGGCTATGCACCAGCAGTTTTCAGAAGAAGAAATCAAAGCTATCTATAGTCCTATCAAAAACTGCTCTAAATAACTGCTGATTAGAGAAATGCAAGTTAAAATAACTCTGAGATATTATCTCCCAGATGGGCTCAGATTGGCTCATATGACAAAAACATGATGAATTTTGGGAAGGATGTGGGAAAATCATGACACTAATGCACTGGTAATGGAGTTGTGAACTAATCCAACCATTCTGGAGAGCACTTTGAGCTATGCCCAAAAAGCTATCGAACTGTGCATACTCTTTCTCCCAGTAATACCACTCCTAGGTCAGTATCCTAAAGAGATCAAAGAAAAAAGAAAAGGACCTCTATGGATGAAAATATTAATGCCTGCCCATTTGAGTTGGCAAAGAATTGCAAATTGAGGGGATATCCACCAATTGATTAAAGTGCTGGATAAATTTTGGCATATGATTTTGATGGAATTTTATAGTGCTATAAGAAATGATGTGCAGGATGATTTCAGAAAAACCTGGGAAGTCTTATATGCTATAATACAAAGTGAAGTGAGTAGAACCAGGAGAGCAATGTACCAGTAACAGCAATAATAGTACAATGATCAACTGTGAATGACTTAGCTATCCTCAGCAATATAACAATATAAGATAATTCCAAAGGACTTATGATGAGAAATGCTAGCTACCTCTGGAGAAAGGACTGATGGAATCAGAATGCAAATTGAAGCATACATAATATATGTGTGTATATATGTATATGTGTGTGTGTATATATACATACATACATACATACACACACACACACACACATATATATATATATATATGCTTCAATTTGCATTCTGATTCCATCAGTCCTTTCTCCAGAGGTAGCTAGCATTTCTCATCTTGTGTGTGTATGTATATATGTGTATATGTATGTATGTATGTATGTATGTATGTATGTGTACACTCACACACACACACACATATATATACTTTTTTCTTTTGGTCTCATTTCTTTTGTAACATTGCTAATATGTAAATACGTTTTCTCATGACTTCACCCGTATAATCTATATCAAATTGCTTTCCTTCTCAAGGAGGGCTGAGGGTAGGGAAGGAGGAAGGGAAAGAATTTGAATCTCAGAATAAAAAAAATATTAAAAAATATGCATAATTGAAAAAAAAGTTAAAAAGTAAGTAAAAAATAAGTCAAAAAGACATTTTAATATTATTGATAATGTTTCCATGAGATGAAGCAGCTCTTTAATGATTTTTCAGAGAATCTTTATATCTTGAAGTATGCTATGTATATCCAGTGATTAATATGATGTTTCCATATGAATTTCTCTTTTGCTTGAAATATATACTCCATCCTATTCAAGAATGATGATAATGGTTTCAATTTAATGAGTAATATAATGAGTTTAAACTTTTTTTTCCCTAGAAGATCTTATATTTTATATAAATCATCCTTGGTTGTTTTTTCTGGTAGCATATGTTAGAGAGTAGTTTTTCATATTAGCATCAATAATCATACTGTTTTTAGTATGCCCAAATTCAGTTAATATAAGCATAGGCCATGACTAAGTAATGAATACAGAACTTAATCAAAAACTTTAAAATAATAAAGTCAGTCAATGTACATGTTACAGAACTTTAAAGTGGTCTGTTCAATAATCATCGACTAAAATAATTACTTTTTAAAGCCATAGGACATTTTTGGTATGTTCTTTCACTCAGGTAATATGCTCTTTTCTTAGGTTTTTTTAATAGATTTTAAAAAATTTATTAATGCCATGAATGCTTTGTATGAAACATGGAAATACATATTTGAACTGTACCGAGGGTGGAATAACAAGTTTTCATGTGTATTGGTTATATATTTGACACTTTCCTTCTGTTAAGAATGATAAAGTAGATAAAATGTATGCTAATTTTTTTTGCACAATAGTGAAGTTCTTGCACCAATAATTATGGATCTTTTATAAAACTGTCACCTCTAGATTTTCAAAGAAGCTAGAGTTTCAGTATAGTCTCTATTTGACTACCTCAAAGCAATAATGAAATTAAGGGCTTAGATATCATATTTCAAGAAGTTATAAAAGAAAACTGCCTATAAACAACAGAACCAAAGGGTAAAATAGAAATTGAAAGAATCCACCAATAACCACCTGAAAGAGATCCCAAATAAAAACTCCCAGGTATATTATAGCCAATATTATAGCCAAATTCCAGAGATCCAAAGTTAGAAAAAATTCTTCAGACAACCAGAAGGAAACCATTCAAATATCATGGAGCCACAGTTAGGATCACACAAGATTTAGCAACTTCCATGTTAAAGGATTAGGGGGCTTGGAATGTAATATTCCAGAAGGCAAAAGATCACAATCAAGAATAATCTACCCAGGGGCAGCTAGGTGGTGCAGTGGATAGAGCACTGGTCCTGAAGTCAGGAGGACCTGAGTTCAAATCCAGCTTCAGGGCTAGCTGTGTGATCCTGGCCAAGTCACTTAACCCCAATTGCCTAAAAAAAAAAAAAGTAAATAAAAAGAATAATCTACCCAGCAAAACTGTTTATAATGTTTGAGAAGACAAACTTGGATGTTTAATGAAATAGAAGACTTTCAAACATTCCTAATGAAAAGACCAGGACAGAATAAAAAATCTGACTTTCAAATACAAGACTCAAGAGAAACATTAAAAGTAAACATGAAAAAGAAATCGTAAGTGATTCAAAAGGTTAAACGGTTTAAATTGTGGTATAGGAGGATAACACATATAACTCTATTTTTTTCCCTGAAGAATTATGCTCAGTTTTGCTAGATAGGTTATTGTTGGTTGTAATTATAGCTCCTTTGCCTTTCAGAATATAATATTCCAAGTTCTCTAATTGCTGAAAGGTGTGAGCTACTAAATATTATGTGATTCTGACTGTAGCTCCAATATATTTGAATTACTTTTTTTTCTGACTTCTTATGATACTTTCTCCTTCTCTATGAACTGTGGAATTTGGCTAAAACATTCCTGAGGGTTTTTATTTTGGGATCTCTTAGCAAATAGCTAATAAATAAGCAAACAACATTTAAAAAAAATTACTCTGCTTTGGTATTATTGATCTATTAGTTGGATGCATGCTATCAAACTCAAAAAGAACATTTTGAGATTTCATTTTAAGTTTCTCTGTTTTTTTCCTTAAAAATCATTCTAAGAAGTGGCATTTTGTCATCTGTTTCATTGTTAGGTATCTGGCATTTATCCTCACTGCCCTTATAACCCACCCCCAACCCCAGCTTCCTTCCCTTTAGGTACTAAGTTATTTTATGCTATTACCTGGATATCTCAGATACCCTCTCCCTACCCTAACTCCAGCCATACTCAAGGCATACTTGTCCTTTGGACTATTTGCTCTTTTTTTCTTATTATGATTTTTTTTTCTTTGACCTAGTCTTTCAGTTCTCTGCCAAGCCCTGAAGTAATGAAATAAATTAATTCATAATGTGATATTATTAGATGATAATGACTTAATGGAATAAGTGTAGGAGATAGTGAGATGATTGGATTCAAAGTCAAGAAGACCTGACTTCACATCTCATCTCACACATACTGGCTATGCTAACCTGGGCATTATTTCACTTCTCAGTGGCTCAGGCAATTCTCCAAGCCTGTAAGTTTTGGAACAGTTGCTTTTGTGCATTGGTAGATATTTTGAAGTCCTATCAACCTGAAATAAGGAGGACTACCAAGAACAAAGGTCTTAAATAGAGGCAAAATAATTGAAATTTGAAACACCCCATAGCACCAGACTACATGAGTACTTGAGAAAGACAGAAGGAGCAGGGTTTAACTACACTTCCACAGGGTGAAAGTCTCATGAAAGGTATTGCCTGAAGAAGCTGTTACATAAGTTGTTTCATGGAATCACTGCAAGTCCACAGAGAAGGCTAGAAAGGGAGTTGTGACATCTGGTGAGAACTGAAAGCTCCAGGTGAAGCAATGGGGGATTTTCAGAAAGACAAGACAGGCTTTAACTGGTCCGAACCTGCTTTGACCTCCATTCTTAGTTTTTTTTTTTCTCTTTGATCCATTTTCTAAGACAGTTGTTTTATACATACATACATTCACACAAATATATGGAAAATTATATTTTTCTCTATTCTTTCAATAGTTTTAATTTGTTTTTAATATTTCTTGTCTCATGGTATTATTAACTTCTGCTTTTTTTTTCCTTTTTCCTTTCTAATATTCAGGGAGTTTGTTTATTAAATAAGACTTTGTATGTCTTGTGCTGAACTGTCAATTCTGTTCCCAAGACACTCTTTCATAGCTCTCATTCCTTTTCTGATTCTTTTCTTTATCACTCTCATTTCATTTTTAATATATTTTAACTCTTTTAATAAACTCTTGCATTATTTTTTTCTAGGGATTGTAGTTGATTTTGTGGAAAAGCTTTGTTTTTCTTCTAATTTCATTTACAGGTGTTTTACAGTTACTCTCTTTGGGTTTATATCTTGGGAATCCCCTGGCATCATAATAGATTTATTTTTTTTAATTTACTCATTTTTGGAGATTAGTGCAACTATAATGAGTCCTCACTCATCACCTGAGGGTCAAATTTCAGGTCCCCTCTCTGGAGATTAGAATTAGAAAGTTTTGAGTTTCTGTTTCTTCTCTGGGGACCAAGATTTAGATCCTCTCTCCTCAAAAAGTTAGGATCAGAGAAATTGAGCTATGGCCTCTGTGCCTGAGATCTGAGTAGTATGGCACTCAAAGGCAGAATCACGAACTGGTTTAGAGAACTGGGTTATACTGTTTCCTCCTTGTCAACTTATTTACTCCCACAGAAATATTAACATAAATGAGAAATCAGAGATATAGATTTTTGTTGTTGTTATTGTTCAGTCATGTCTAATTCTTCATGACCCCATTTGGAGTTTTCTTGGAATGTTTTGCCATTTTCTTCCCCAGCTCATTTTACAGGTGAGGAAATGAGTCGAACAGGGTTAAGTGACTTGCATAGAGTCACACGGCTATTAAGTATCTGAGGCTGGATTTGAACTCTGGAAAATGAGTCTTCCTGACTCCAGGCCAGGTACTTTATTCACTCACTATAACACCTGGATGCCCTGAAACTTACTTATTTTCTTCAGTCATTTCTTTAACTAGCAAATTCAGTTGTTTTCAATTTAATTTTTTTTATGAAAATACTGCCTGTGACCCTCACATTTCTTCCAATCCCAAATGAAGCTAATGTGATATTCTAAACTTTTATTATTGGAAAGTGACCACATCAATATCAATTGAAAACAAGGGCCATTTCTGATTTCTTAGAGGTCAATTTAATGACACAAAAGTAGAGATTTACATTTAGCCTGTAAGAGAATTGGAAGAGAAACCTAAAATTCTTGCCTTACTTACACTTTCTTATTTACACACCATACTCATGAATGTCATCCTTTTCTCTATCCATGATTACAGATATTCTTTGGAACAAAATCACAATGAATTTCTTGCTGTTGGAATGACCTGCTTTCTTGCCTATGTTAGTAGCAAGGGGTGGAGGGATTTAGAAGAAAGACCTAACAGAATAGGAAATGAAAAAAAAGCAAAATAACCATTTCACTTTATATATTTTCCAAAAATTGTTTGACATTTCTAAATTGCTTGAATGGGCCACTATGTTGCTCTTTTAAACCATTTGTTTTAGAAGTGTTTCCATAGTGTTTTCTACTACACAAAGAAAAACCAAAAGAAAATACAGTTTCTCTTCTCTTTAATAAGCTAATCTTGTTTTTTTTTTTTTGTTGTTTGTTTGTTTGTTTTGTTTTCTTTCATTTTGATTCAGATTCTTTTGTTGAGTCCAGATTAGGAAGGAGGGAGATCTGGATTAGAGTTTGATGGAATTGGTTCTTCATTTATTCTTGGTTTGGTAGATCTCTCTGGATTCAAGGTATAAACAGAAATCCTGTCCAAACTAACATTTCAGAAATGTTCCATTCTTATCCTGTGTGAACAACAACAACAACAACAACAAAAAAAAAAAAAACCTCTTCAGTGGGCTAGAGAGAGGAGTGTGCTAGAGCTATTTCCTACATGCTGCTCTAGGGTACTGATTGTTATATTTCCAGGGTGAGATTTATGCCTCCAAAATCCACAAATAAGACAACCCAAAGGGTTAACTTACTGTTTTATTGTTTAAACTTAAGAAAGTGATGGAGAAAATGGCAATAATGCAAATTACACTTAAAATGTGTTGTATATACATTCTTTCTGGAAAATCTGTTATTAAATATTTGCCAGCACACCCCAGGATGGAGGGCCCTCCTTTCCTTTTATGAGCCTCTCAGAAATCACAGGCCTGACTATAGGGTAGTGATTCATACCACTAAGATTATAGCATTTTTTTTTTTGCTAGAAAGGATATAAGAGATTATCTAACCTGTTCATACTTTCACAATTTTATTTTTATTTTCTGAAGAAGAAACAGTCCAGAGACTTGGATGATTTGCCTAAGTCACACAGATAGTAGACAACCAAGTTGGGACTAGAACCCACATTCTTTGACTCTGAATTCAATTTTCCTTCCACTCACCATTATTATCAGAGACTGATGGACATGGGCAATAATGGTGTTGAAATAACCAGCTGTGCCATGTTTAGAACACATGCCTGCTTTCCTATGCCATGGTCAGATTTCATGCAAATCCCACAGCTAAAAGAAAATCTTAAAAGGCACAAAAACAAGACCAGTAGCATGTTATTCTTTTGATAAATTTGGTAAAGACTATCAAGGCACCTTCACTATCAATAAAAATTGCTCATTTTTTTCCTGGCTTCAGAAAGTTGTCAATGTTCTTGACATGATACACATTCCATCAACATCATTATCTCTAGTGCTCAAATAGTCTCTTGTGTGTGAGGGAGTGCATGTGCATGTATTTCACCCTGCTCCATTCTGATAATAGTATCACAATTTTGTCCCTTATTTTCAGAGTGTCAAATTCTCCTCCAGATGACTGTATCTCACATCTGATGCTGACCAGAAGCTGTAGGCATGAAGCAAGGGCATCTCGTGACTCATTTCAGAATTTGACAATGATGAGCACATTTCCTGAGGTCTGAACATCCCAGGCTGGAGTCTGTGGCTAGGCTGAACAAGGGCTGGACAGTTTCATGCTACACATGGTGACTTTTCCAAGGGGAACATTTTGCAAAAGCTCTGAGAAGGAAAGCCTGGGACAAATACTAGACGCATGCCAGGGCTTCCTAGTAGTCTGCGTTCGATATAATGAACTACCAAAGCACATGTGAGTGCTGTAAACGAAATATAACATACAAGGTCCTGGTTTGTCTCAAAACTACAAATAAGTGAGCTTGAAAATGTCAGCGTGCTTGGGAAAAAACAACTTGTCTGAACTTCAGTGGAGTGATTTTACACAATAGGCTAAATATTTTTGCAGCCAGACATTGAACTCATTGTTTAGTAGATCTGGAATATCACTTCTTATGCCAATGCTGCTGATTAATTTTATGAAAAAAAGAATG
Organism: Vombatus ursinus; assembly: GCF_900497805.2. NCBI lineage: Eukaryota > Metazoa > Chordata > Mammalia > Diprotodontia > Vombatidae > Vombatus > Vombatus ursinus. The sequence goes on along the minus strand of NW_020954580.1, from coordinate 3,318,076 downwards.
CTCCTGTGTTTTATTTGAGAGGTAGAGGATGACTCAAATATCTCTCTTCTGATAGGACAGTATAAAGATTCCCCTTCTGTTGTATTCTCTATATGGCAATTATCCTTCTTCAGCTAAGCCTTGGTCTGTGAATTTGAATATATATTTCTAAATTTTTAATACTCTAATAGATCTATCATCTCACTGATTTGGGAATGTCCTTTCTATCAGGACAATTCACAAGCTATTCACACCTTTCCTACGTGAACTTCATTATCTCTGGTTTTCTGTGTAGTGTGCCTCACATCTATCCAGGCTACCCACAGTCCTCCCTGAAAGCTACATGTGTTAAGAGAGACATTTGGAAGGTTTTGCCTTGATCTGGCTGGTAGTTACAACCCTTCAAGCAGATCCTTCTACACCAATGATGCCAAAGTAGGGATTGCTTCTTGTTGAATATCATTAATATCTCCATTTCATAGATGAGGAAACTGAAGATCAGTGAAATACAGGTACTTACCTAAAGACAAACAAATAGCAGAATTGGGATTTTAATCAAGGTCTTTGCACTCAGTCCAATATTTTTTTTTTCTTTTTGTTTTTGGTGTGTGTGTATGTGTGTGTGTGTGTGTATGTGTGTTAAAGAGAAGGGAAACTGAAAACTCCTCCTAATCTGAGTGTCCTTATTACCCTTTGACAATGGAGTTGCATCTCCCTTCCACCAAGTACTTTTTCAGGGTAGGGGGGTGGATAAGACATCTTGATTGTAAAGAAATTGTCAGGATGCAGTATTTCACACCTATATGAACCTCAGACATCCATGTTTGCAAATGTGAGATTACTTCTATTAGGTGTTGACATTTATATAATCCCTTACATAAATTTGACTCCTACAACAACTTTTTAAGGGAGATAATTCACATATTATTATTCTCAATATACAGATAAAGTAGATAACATTGAAAAAGACTAAATGACTTGTCTGAAATACCCAGTAAGCGGCAAGGCCTGAACTTGAAACCAGTGAGGGACTAGGTCACGTTTCTCTTTACCACTGGCATCTTCCCTCCTTTGCTCCCTCCCTCCCTCCCTTCCTTCCTTTCTTTCTTTTCTTCCTTCTCATTCTTTCTTGCTCACTTTCTTTCTTACTTTCTTTCTCTTCCTTCCTTCTTTCATTCCTTCCTTTCTTCTTTCCTTCCTTCCTTTCTTTCTTTCTTTTATAATCTTTGTAATATAACATTTTCCCAATTACACATAAAAACAATTTTAACATTCTTTTTTTTCAAATTTTGAGTTCCACATTGTCTCCTCCCCTCCCCCCCACTGAGAAGGCAAGCAATTTGACATGAGTTATATATATGCCACTGATATTTCTTTACAGGCAAACCTTACAAATATGAAATCATCTCTACTATCTCCCACTCTTACCCAACCAACAAATACCTTATCCAAAATGGCATCAGGAGTTTCACCATTCATTCTTTAGTCTTTAGGAATTTGGAGGGGGTTAGTTTTCAAAGAATTTAAGTGCAAATAGACATAGAACTAATACCTAGAGTCCATTTTAGCTCAAAGCTAAGTAATTCTCAGCTGAGCTAAGAACATAATGCAGAATTTATATCTAGAGGGGAACACTTAGAGAACCAAGAAAGGAAAAAGCTAGACAAGTAATATTGATGAGATAACATTTACATTCTTGCCTGTGGACCTGGACCCTAGTCTGTTAATAGAAGATAGTGTTCATCCCAATGGAACAGTTATGAAAAAAAAATTCTAAATTCGCAGCATTTAGTTGTTCCATTGGGAGATCACCTGTTAGAATTTGTTTACATCCCAAATGTGACCAAAATGACCTTTTGTCTGGGGTTTGCTATCATGTAGTCCCCACCATAACAATCTTTTGTAGAACCTAGAGATCTTCATGGATTTGAAGTTCCACTTATCTGATATATTGGGAAGAGAAGGGCTGTAAAAAGTACTGTACTTTTTCTTTCTTTTCTTTCTTTCTCTTCCTCCTAATCTTTTAACATTTATTGATTGAGTTCCCATATGATGCAAATCACTGGACTTGGTTCTTGGATACAAACAGTAGGAGTAGTCTCTGTCTTTAAGAAACTTACAATCATATAAAGAATATACCAAGTGTCAGTAAGCAATAGAGATGATAAACATTCTTGGAAGTGGAACAAGAACCCTTTCTGAGTTCCTTTATTTGTCTAAGGCAGCTGATTCTTCATATTGTACCCTACAGCTTGACCCTTGATAACTTTAAGCTCTGGATCTTCGATCCTATTGAAACATTTGAACAATGGGGAATGGATAGAGTGCTGGCCAAGATTTCTCTGGGCTTAGAATGTAGATTCATGATGGACATTTTGTATTGACACTAAGAAAGATTCTGGGGTTCTCCAGGTTGTTAACAGTATCAGTGAAAAGGAAAGAAAGAAAGAAAGAAAGAAAGAAAGAAAGAAAGAAAGAAAGAA
>NW_020954580.1:3303793-3315604 GCF_900497805.2 Vombatus ursinus | reverse complement strand
GAAAGAAAGAAAGAAAGAAAGAAAGAAAGAAAGAAAGAAAGAAAGAAAGAAAGAAAGAAAGAAAGAAAGAAAGAAAGAAAGAAAGAAAGGAAGGAAGGAAGGAAGGAAGGAAGGAAAGGAGAAAGGAAGGAAGGAAAGGAGGAAGGAAGGAAGGAAGGAAAGGAGGAAGGAAGGAAGGAAGGAAGGAAGGAAAGAAGGAAGGAAAGAAATGAATAAATGTCTTGTAGCTTCTTTGTAAATTGCATTGGAATTTATTTCTTAGACTGACCTCTGTCATTCTTTGAATCTGAACCTTTTCTACTCTGTTTTCATATTTGTTGTATAGACAAATGAATGGAGGCAGAGAATTTGGATTTATACAACATATGTAGCTTTATAGACAGAGTCCTTGTGAATGGCAATGAAGAACTTGGTTATAAATACATTCATATATAAATACCTCATTCAGAGACTTCAGTGGATCTGTGATCTTATTAGGCCTCCACCAGTGTAGTTTATAAGCTATCCAGTCTCTAAATGTTATGCTGTAGGAATTCAGAACCCCCTGTGATTGATTTTGAGACTCAGTTTACTGTGTTTGATATAAATGAAAAATAATAAGCAATTGACTTAAATTCCATTAGACTGCCTTACCCTTAATGTTTTCCAACACATCATCATTTCACCTGGAAAATGTGATGAAGAAGTGTCATGGTTACGAGGCAGCAGAATCAAGAGCAGCTCAGGGGTTTTCATTTGCTTTTTTCTATAGCAGATGTAGATCTTCTCACCTCTAAAGCAAAAAAAAAATCCCTGCTAGTAATGCTTTTAACAGCAATATCCCCCTGGGGCATACACATCTATAAAGTAAACACTATTGGTTATTGTCACCAGGAATGCTGGGCAGGATCTCAGCTTTCATCCTTGTCTGTGAGTGTAGGTGCCTGTCCATTCTCAACAAACATGGTGTGGGGAAGAAGGCAGTGGAGAATAGATCCTCTAGTTCTTTTTATAGCATATGAGAACCATGAGGTCATTCCCACAACACCCATTGCCTGTAGGACTATGTTGATTACAAGAGGGGATATGAAAAAAGAAACTATAGCAGGTCCATTGACATGAATAAAATGAAATAAAACAAAATGACAAACAAGGAAAGGCTAAAGAAATCACAGTTGTTGAATATGGACTAGAAAAGCCTGAGTTATCTCCAAAATCAGTCTTTGCAAATGTGAGGATGCTTATATGTCACTTACCTGTTATCCTTCACACACACATAAGTGAAATTCATTGAACCCTAGCATTTCAGAGTTTTAAAGGACATTAGAGATCAGCTAGTTTGACCCTGCTATTTTAGAGAGAGAGAAAAAATAAACAAAAAACTGAGTCCTAGAGATAGGAAGTGATTTTCCAAAATTCACATAAAGAGTTGGTGGCAGAGTCAGTAACAAAATCTACATCTTCTAAATCCTAGTCTCGTGCTTTTTCCCAATTATTATTCCCACCACCACCATCAACACCAACACCACCAACATCATCATCATCATCCTCATCCTCATCATGATCTTTTTTGATGGAGTTCAAATAGAAATTATGTTGACAAATTCCTATACTTATTTCTATTCAAATTTGTTCCAAATTTCATATTTAAAGTTCTATGAACTACAGCACAGATGGATAAAATAAGCCATCTGTCTGTTGTGTCACCTAGCTGTCTTTCTCCTATGCATAGAATGTCTCCCTCCTCAGCACCACCTCTTGGAACCCCTGCTTTCCTTATAGACTTATCTCAAGCACTACCTTTTCCTGATTCCCCCTCAACTTCTAGAAACCTTTATTTTTTCTCAAACTAACTAACCAACTATAGAATATATAGTACCTGTCCAAATAAGTGACCTGATTTTCATATATTTTGACATAATCTGTGATGCTATGCATTTTAGATCTCCTTAAAATGCTTTTGAACTTTCTTTATTCTGTAATTTATACACATAAAGGACAGTTAGGTGACGCAGATAATAGAGTGCTGGGACTGGAGTCAGAGAGAAGTGGGTTCAAATCTGGCTTCAGGCACTTACTAGCTAGGTGACCTTGGGCAAGCCATTTAACCCTGTTTGCCTTAGTTTCCTTATCTGTGAAATGAGCTGGAGAAGAAAAAGACAAACCACTCCACTATCTTTGCCAAGAAAATCCCAAAAAGGGTCATGAAAGTCAGACATGACTGAAAATGACTAAACAACAACAAATATGCCAGAAATAGCAAAATAAGAATTCAAAAATAAGCTTCATAGTTATGAAGAAGTGACATGTTCTAGAACTATAGTGTACCCTCAGGGAAAAAAGAAGCAATGTCAGCCAACTAGGAATACCCATTAAAATACCATAAGTTACTATGCTGTCCTATAGGAATGCGTTTCCATACAGTTGATTACATGAGGTTTTCTCCATTGATTCTGTTACCAAGTCCAATCTTAAAAAAAAGAGACACAGAATTTCAGAGCTAAAAGGGACATTAGAGATCATTTAATTCAATTCTTTTATTTTACTGATGAGGTAATTATCTCACAGATCAGATAAGCAACTCATTCAAGGTCACACAGCTAGTTAGTCAAAGAGGAACTAATCCAGTTTATCTAACTCCCATACAACTTGGCCATAGTTTATTTCTACCAGACTTTGTACTTTTATTTTTTACTTCTGTGCTCTTTCCATAGGCTTCTAGGATTCTCCCATTGGTTCTGAACGTCTAAGATCTCCACTGCAGTATTCCATCAGGATTTTCAGTCTTTTTTCTTCCCTATCAAAATTAAGCTATTGCATATTGATTTTTTTCAGGGTCCTTCTAGGAGAATAAAAATAGATGAGCAAATGAATGAAAGAATGAATGAAAAATATTTGTTAAACACTTAGAATTACCAGATATGGTGTTATGTGCTGAAGATATTAAGACAAACAAAGGAGATAATCTCTGATCACAAGGGACATATGCAAATAAAGGTAAGTATATGTATTATGATATATACACACAGGCATACACATATATCCCTACATACATATGCGGCTATGTGTGTACATGCACAGAGATATACATACACACATACATGTATATAATATGTATATACATACATACATTCATACATACACACATACATGCAAGGGAAAGATGTTCTGGGAATGGATGAAGATGATATATAAGACCATAACAAATTCAGTTGACACTACCTTTCCACAAGAATTGTGTTTGATTAGGGTCCCCAGAGTAAGAGGTGGGGTAATGTGTGCAACAGGGTAGATGACAAAGAGATAAGATGGGGAGGATAGACTGCTGAGTGGGATGTGAAGAACTGTTTGGATGACATGTTTTTTGGCTGACTACCTATAGTGGACAATGTGAGTTTGTGCCTACTCACCAATTAGGACAGCTCAGAATTGGGTGAGAATTCCAAGGCTGAATAGATGAAGCCTTGCAGGAATAATCTTTGGAGGTGGCAGTGCAGAAGGTTCAGCAAAGAGCTGGTGGCAAGATGATGACCTAAGTAAATGACTGGGTAAGATGTGCAGCAGAGGTGATTGACAAAGGGATATATCAAAAGCTATTATATTTAATTACCAGCTTCAGTTTTTTTTTTTTTAAAGATTAAGCAATATGACCATAATCAGGCTAATGGGAGAGACATTTGGGGGCTTAATTCCTGCCACGCCCTTCACAAATAAGTTATGTTATTACTATGTATCTTCATGGAAATTTTTGGGAAACAAATAGAATAATAAAATTCTAGATTTGGAAAAAACTTAAATTATTATCTAAACCAATCTCTTAATTTTATAAACAAAACAAAACAAAAACCCATCCCAGGTCCAGAAAATTGAAGTGACTTACTGAAGATCATGCAGCTAATTGGTGACAAAGGTAAAATGAGATTTGGGTCTCCTAGCTCCTTGACTCTTTCCCTTCTGCAGCGGACTGCCTCCAGTATTTGGCCTACTTTTCTGCTCCTGTTCTCCTCTCATTTGACTCCTTTCAGAAAGCATTCCTTTTGAAAGTGTTTGAAGGAAGAGTTTTTTTTTTTTTTTTATGTAGGTCAACATCACTACTTGATGTGTCAACACCCAAAGCCTTCAGTTCTGACAGCTACTGGTGGCAGGCTCAGAATATGTTTATTAAGGATAAGAGTTATATCAAAGATATTTCTGTCTACTTTTCTATTAAAAATTCTCTATTGTATTTCACAGTGGGAAACTTTGTCATCAAATAATTCAACTAACTTTATTTAAACCTGAAGTTTTAAAACTGGCTAGCTATCCAACAAAACTCCATTTCTAACTAAGAAAGTGCTAAACAGAAGCACAGGAAATTGCAATTCCCCTAGTGACTGAAGTCATGCTCCCTTACAGGACATCTGACTGTTCTTTTAAAAATGGCTCTCACCATTCAGGCAATTATGTAATTCTGATTCTTTCTATAAATGGCTAATGTGACATCTATAAATAGATCTTTTTGGTAAATGAAATGATATTGAATGAAGAGATAGTGGATGAACTACTGGCAAAAGTGCCAACATGAATAGTTTCAGCTAAAAGCAGATTCTTCTAAGAACCCCTCAATAGAAAGAAGAATCTTTCATCTAGGTAAGATGAATCAAAAGAACAATAAGGAAATGAGATAAATGGAAAGAATTGCTGTTAAAAAAAACTCACAGAAGTGGAAAAGAAGATGACACAATGGAGTACATAAGTGGTCTGAGTCAGGTGACTCAGGATTGGGAATGTATGCAAGTCAGAAGAAAACCCTAGTAGCTCATTAAGGCTCTTGCTCTGAAGCAGGGATCACATGGAAAGATAGTAGCCAAACATTTCTCTTTGATTGTTGCTGTTCCCATCAAGGTTAGACTCGATGCCTGGTCCAACAACCACTCTACTGTGCTTACTCAGCAGACATCATTGTCTGACTGTGGTATCTGTTCCAACTGGGAATGCATGTTCAAAAGCATATTGCCATATTTCCATTAATATTCCCAACAAATTGCCAATCTTTCCATATAGCTACCCTCATTCAGGCCAAGAACTTAGAGCCCTGCAAGTCTGGTAGTGGCTTTCTAGTAATACTTAGACCTTGCAATGAGGCATAGAATGATAGTAACTTCAACATCTATAGAGTCAAGAAAATAATCAGCATGTATAAGTATGCTTACTGATGTGTGTGTTAGGAGAGGAGCAGAAAAGATCAGTCTTCAGCTTTCTATAATGAAAATACTGAAAAATGAGCAAACATAAGAAAACCCTTGATATGATATAATATATATATGTACATACACACATAAATACATATACATGCACCCATACATACATGCACACACACACATATATATACATGCATAATACATATATACATATATATTGGGTTAAGAAGAGAGACATATGATAAGACTCTAGAAGAGGATTCCTTGGTGTTGATTTTAGGTACAATGTTGAAAAGAAGATGAATGGGCCACAAAGACTACAAGGGTGGGGGATGGAAGACTTGCTAAATGAAATGAAAGAAAAGTAGTGAAATTAGAGCTCATGAGGAAAAAAAAATATTGGACTGAAAGATAATAATAAAAATGGGAGCAAATAACCAAAATTTGTGATGAAGCCAAAGTAGTTCCTTTGAAAACTTTGAAATCTCTAAAAAAAAATTATATTAACAAAGTAGAGACGGAAGAGAACAGCAAATTGATAATGCAGTTAAAACACTAAAAAATCAACAAAATCACTACTCCCCCCAATAGATATTGACACTCTCAAAAGTAGAGATAAAAGTGAAAGCCTGAAAATGGAGAAAATTGTTCTTACTATAATTTGTTATTTCTATCTCAAGCAAAAAGAGACCATTATTTTTCTTTGAGAAACAATAGAAATCTTTCCAATAAAGTCATAAATAAAACAGGAATTTCTGTTGTGGCCACTATTATTTAATAAAAATCTAGAAATGCTAGTTATAGGATGGGGAAAGAGAAAAGAAGACAAGCATGAAGAGGAAGCAAAAAAAAAAATCTGTATTTGCAGATAGCATGATAATTTACTTAAAAATTCCCCAACTTAACGAAAACCATCAATGGAAGCACTAATTTCAATAAAATAGAAAGGTATAAAACAAACCTATGAAAATCATTGTCCTTTTTGTATGATACCAATCAAAATAGCAGAACAAGAGAGAAAATGAAATTCTCTTCAACATAATAAAAATGAATAAAGTATCTGTGATTTAACTACCAAAATACCCTCAGGACTTTGAAGAATATGACTACAAAATGCTCTTTAATAAAAATAAAGGGGAATAAAAAGGAAAAAAAGAAGGCAAATAATTGGATCGATATTCATTTCTCGTGGTTCACTCATACCAATGTAATAAGACTATCTAAATTAATTTACGTATTTAATGTCATTCCAATCAAATTACCAAGGGATTACTTTATAGAATTTGACAAAATAATTTTTAATTCATCTGAACAAGTAAAATGTCAAGAATTTCATAGGAAAATGGAAAAAAATATAAGAATGATCTCAAACTATATTACAAAATAGTAATTATCAAAATTATTTGGTGCTAATCAAACAATAGAAAATTTAATGTGTTATAAGGGATAAAAAGACCAGAAAGCAGACAAACATAGTAGACTTACATTTAATAGATCTAAGAACCTAAACTATGGAGATAATGGCTGTTTATTAACCGAGAAGAGTTTGGAAATCTGAACAGTAGTTTGGTATATGATGCCATTTACCCTGATTGCCTCCAAATGGATATGTGGCCTAAAAAAAAAGGATAGAATTCAAGAAGAGCTGACTTTAGCTACCTCCTGTGAGAATAAAAGATAGATGAGTGATGCATGAGCATGAAATCGAGACGATGAGTCTGTCTTGGGATGCCAGGAGGTGCAGTTTTGACTTGAGCTCAGAGGTTCTTCCCATAGGTAAGCAAGTAGGAACTGGTATAAGGAGGCCATAGGGCCAAGAAGGAAAATAAACAATCAGAGGATAAAAGCAACCAGTGGTGGAAAAGCAAGTACACATTGGTATAGATTCTGTGACTAGGTCAAATCTTTGAAAATAAGGTTTGTGTATTTATAGGGCCATGAGATTGCTCACAAGCCTAAAGGACCTTAGTTTGATTGGTTCTGTCAAACCATAGCTGTATAACTAGCAACTAAAATGGCCGTCTGGTAAAAAGTCATTTTTTTTTCCAAACTGATAATGCTGTGGGTAGAGGAAAGTTTGGAGTAGGCGTGGATATAATCTTATCCTAGTCTTTGTGATTTAAACTTTTTCAGGAGTTTATATCAAGGTCAGTGATTGGGTTTTATTTATCTCAATATATTCCCCAGAGTTTAAAATGTCACACATGATAGGTTAATACATTTATTGAATGACTAAATGGATGAGTATAAGTAATGTGATAACATATTATTTAGCTTTATGAATGACATGCTTAGAATTATAATATAAAAGCTAGTTTCCAGATTTATAGCCAATAATATTATGGTATATTCAAATATCTAATGCAATTTTATTCTGTACAACATGTTTTTTTTTTCTGAAATCGTAGAATTAAATGATATCATAGTGGTTATCTAGTTGGCCTATTGCCTTGAGGCAAAAATCCACAATTTAGCCTGGGCAGATGAATTTCAGTATTTAAATATATATATATATATAAACATATATATATATATACACATATATATGTATATTATATATAGAAATGAAAAGTTTACAACCCAACCCCTCCCCCCAATCCCAATGACCTATTCCCAAGCTTAATAACCTTCACTGTCAAAAAATTCTTATATCTAATCTAAATCCCTCATGTTGCAGCCTAAGCCCATTTCCTCTGCTTCCTTGCTCAGTGGAGATGAAAAACAGCTGGCTACCTACTCTGTAGAAGAGCTTTGAATAGACTGAGAAATATACATTTATTAAAATGCATTTCTTCTCTCTTCTTTCCAGATTGAAAAACCTCAAGTCTTTTTACCTTTCATAGGAAGTAGCCATATCTAATGTATGCAAAGAGCACTGAACTAGTAGTCAGTTCATCTGGGTTTTAATTTTAGTTTCATTACTAATTGGCTGCTGTAAATAGAATTTGCATGGCAGTAACACACAAGGGAAGGTGATAACCAATATATCAGGCAGACCAGCAAGGTTAAATGAAGGTTGCAGGTCAACTGTGGAGGTGTGACCAGGTATTCAATTTCCAAGGGACAGTCAGACATGGGGGGGGGCATGTTTGTCAATAAATTCTTGAAGAAGTGAAATAAGATAATTCTAAAAAAGGGAAAGGACAAATAGGATCCATTAACTTATTCAAAGTTCTAAACAGAGTCCAAGATTTGAGTTATTTTTATCTAAACAGAGTAGGAACAAATGATTGGCAAAAATCAACACAGCGTTTAAATTGACACATACTTGGAATCAGCGCAGACTCAGTAACAGGTGCTGAAGAGCCAGACACTGAGGAAAAATGGGAAAATAGAAACTCAGGCCACTGAGGAACCAGGATTGGAGCCATAGTGTAGGGAAGGAATGAAAAAAAAAATGGTGAGCAAGTAAATCTAGTTGCTAAACCTAGAGTGAAATGGTACTGGTGAAGGCCGTTTTAATAACTCTACGACATTGAAAAAGTTAGTCTCCCTTATCCAAAAAAATAAAAAGATGACATGACCAAATCATTTCGAAGGTCCTCTCCACTTCTAAAATGTTGTATTGGTTGTTGTCCTTCATTCTCAAAGAGAACCAAAATGGCATCACTATGTTGGGTTCAAGGTACAGTGTGTCTGGTGCAAATAGTCCATAGGAACATTCGGAGTGGAGATCTCTCTAAATTTGTGCATCACACTTTTCTTTTTAGCTACTGCAATTCTGATTTGCTCATAGTCCCTTCTTTGATATGGGCACACCATACTGAGTGGTCTTGTGCAGTGTTATCTATGTCTCCCAATCTATTTCAACGTTCTTCAGAGAGACCTTGAGAGAGTCCTTGTATCACTACTGCTCCCACATTTTTAGCATGATGTTTTCAACAATGTTTTCAGATGCCTTCAAGGTGAACAAAAACGGCATCAAGGTCAGCAGGGGAGGAGGGCAGCTAGGTGGTCCAGTAGGTAGAACACCCAGCCTGGAGTCAGGAAGACTTGAGTTCAAATTTGGCCTCAGACACTTACTAGCTGTGTGACCCTGGACTTCTGCAAAATGAGCTGGAGAAGGAAAAGGCAAATCACTCCAGTATCTTTGCCAAGAAAACCTTAAATGAGGTGATGAAGAGTTAGACACATCAGAAAAATGATGGAAAAGTGTACATATCAAATTTGTTTTAAATGCATAAAGATAATTTTATATTTGAAGGAACCTGGAAAGAGAACTCTTTTTTAAAGGGATGATTTTATTTTGTAAAGTGAATAATTTCACCTAATTTTCTGTGGCCTAAATGTCTATAGCCCTTCAAAAACAAAAATCTGACAGAGGTAGTAATCTGGAAGCACTAGCAATACAAAGGTCTTGCAAGGCCAGCAAACTAAGGAGCAGAGGGAGTGAGGTATGTCACCTTGACATGATGTGAATGTGGGGAGCTATATAGCACTCACTACACCAAGGTTGAGGGAAGGAGCACAGCATTTACCTGTGGTAAGTTTTAACCACACAAAAGTCAATTGGGTCACGGACTCAGGCTCCTGAATTGTGAATTACCCTCTGTGGGAGGAAGTTGAAATGCTTTGAAATCCACCTCCAATGTTAACCAGAGAGGGAAGGAATAAGGAAGTGAGTGATAAGGGGAAAAAAGGGGGGGGGTGGAGATAGGTGGAGAGAAAGACTTCCAGTACCAAGCATTTCAGGAAAAAGGAATGTCAAATACCTTGAACATAAATAGGTAAGTGAATAGGGAAAAAAAACAGTAACGACAAAAGGAAATGTAGTCTCTAGACCTAGTAAATGAATTCAAGAATCTAGGAATACATACTGTTAAATGAAGGAAACTTATTCAATACTTGATGAGTCAGAGGACCCTGTGGAATTTGGGAGACCATGGAACCATAACATGCTGTTCCTGAGTGGTTCAAAAGAGAAATGAGAATTATAAAAGCAGAATTTATGTACAGCACAGCAAAAATAATGAACAGAATGAAGAAAAAAAACTTGAATCTACAATGATGAGTTGCTCCAAAGTAGCAAAAGAGAAAACAATAGATTGGAAATGCATATACATAGAAGTGAAGGACAACTTAGAAGAAGAAATGCAAAAAAAAAAAATACTAAAAGAAAATATACTTACAGTGAAAGCAAATATGAATCTTGAAGACAGGATGCATAAAGACAACTTAAGGATCACAGATCTATCAGAAGATCATGACAGGACAAACACTTTAAATCTATAATGAAGGAAATAAGAGTAGAGAGTTGCTCAGACCTTCTGAACATAGGAAATGAAATTTCAAGTCGCCTTCAAGGAAAAAAAATAATGTAAACTCCAAGAGATGTAGTGATTATAATCAATTCAAAAACAAATTCTGCAAGCCTTCAGGAGAAAGACCTTTAACTAGGAAAGGATACTCAACTCATGCAAGATTATTCCACCATCACCAGAAAAAAAGAGAAAGGAATGGAATAATGTGTTCCAAAGATCATTACAACTCAGGATGCAGCCCAGAATGGACTTTTCCTGAAAGTCTGTGCTTAACCATACAGGAGAAACAATGGACAGTCAATAACAAAGATGAGTTTGAAACATTTTTAGAAAGAAAACTAGAACTAAACAATATATATATGTATATATACATATATATATATTTGCTTTTTGAACAACCTCCAAAAATAGAAGTCTAAGAGGAATGAATAAATGCAAACAACAATAAAAAGACAACAGAAAGACCAGTAAGAGGCATCTTTCTAAATGTACATAAGCAGACAGAGAGTGAAGGTAGAAATATGGGGGAGATATCAATGAAGCTATGGACTGGGGGCATTATTGACAGAACTTGAAAACACCCTATCTATAAGTGAATGTTTCTTTTATGTGGCCACATTACAATATGGGAGGGTACATGAAAGGGGATGGGAAGACAGCAGTGAGGAGAGATAGGAGTGAGTGATGCTCTGGAGTCAAATCATGAGCTAACAATGAGGAAAAGGTGACCATTATTGTCTCAGAAAAAGAAAAATCCTAGAGGGAAATGGGTGAGGAGGAGACTGGCTGAAGGGATGAGTAATGTTTGGAGAAGAAGGCCTTACTTTGGAAGTGAGAGGTTGTTTCATTGATGAATCATCCTATGGGTGAAGGCAGATGAGGCTTTTACAGTGGAGGAGATCTGTGAGCCTTAGTGCTTGAAAAGTCTACTTGTCCTGGGAGGCAGGGAGTTGGAACTCCTGGGAATCAATTTCCAGGCAAACATAGGGGGGAAAAAGGCAATAAGTAAGGGTATAGATCAGTGGTGGGGAGAGAAAGTAAAATTGCTCATGGGACAATGTCCTTTCTGACACTTGCAATAATTGTTCTAAGAGTGAGATGCAATGGAAAAGAGGAATTCATGGGGTAGCCCTATGAGGCAGTGGCCAAAAGCACTTAGAGGGCAGAGCTTAGAAGGGATACTTTGGAAGCTTTAATTGTATAAAGAATACAGAAAAAATACAGAGACTAGATGACTATAGAGGTCACAAATGAGACAATGGGGATCTAAAGTAAACAAAATAAAAGTTGCATAATGAAGAGAGTGAGAAAAATCCTTTTTGGAAAGAAGCACAAAAATGAAATGAGAGAGAGAGAGAGAGAGAGAGAGAGAGAGAGAGAGAGAGAGAGAG
>NW_020954580.1:3300309-3303783 GCF_900497805.2 Vombatus ursinus | reverse complement strand
GAGAGAGAGAGAGAGAGAGAGAGAGAGAGAGAGAGAGAGAGAGAGAGAGAGAGAACCTGGAAACACCCTCAAAGTTAACAGGAGGAAATTAGAATGGTGAAGACTTACTTGACTATTTGAGAGGGTAAAAAAGGGGGAAATATATAACTAGATAAAGGCAGAAAAGAAACAAATAAACAAAATCCTAAAGGGAAAGAGGTAACAAATAAGAACATGGGAAAATGTTGAGAGGCAGAGAGCTGTTGGAACAGGATTACTTTAAAAATTAGTAATTGAAGGAACATAATTCTGTTTGCAGCAAAAGAGAAACAAAAATGTCATAAGTTGAAAAAAAATTTTAAAGATAGATGGAGGAAAATATTACTCTAACTCATAACTTTAAATGTGAATGGATCAAACAATCCAATAAAACAAAATGAGTGAGATTGAATAAGAAAACAAAACTCTATAACTGCTCCTTATAAGAATCAAATTTAGAAAGCCAAAGACGTACACAAAATAAAACTGAGAGGAAAGAAAAAAAATTTACAATGCATCAAGTGAATCCAAAAAAACAATAATTGTCATCATGCTGTCAGACAAAGCAAAAGCAAGTGTAAAAAAAAGACAAGGGACAAACAATGAAACAGTATTATGCTGAAAGAAATCTCAGACAACAAACAAGTATCAGTTATAAACTCATACACTATAAATTCCTTAGCATCCAAATTCATAGGGAAATATTATCTGAACTGAAACTTTAATTTCCCTCTTTCGGTTTTAGATAAGTCTAAGAGAAAGATAAACAAAAGGGAAAATATGGAACTAAACCAAATTCTGGGGAAACCACAGTTAAAAGACATATAACATCTTCTAAAAGGGAGAGCAAAATAACTTGCATATTTCTCTGCACCACATAAATTTTTGGCAAAATATGGCCATGCACTAGGGCACAGAGATATTTTAAACAAGTGCAAAAAAGGTGGAGTCAATATATCCTTTACAGACTATGGTCTGTATGCAGTAAGAACAAAAATTGGTTAAGAGAACACAAACAAAAGATGCAGACCCAAATGGACACTTACCAATGAAATTTTAAATAATGAGTGTATCAAAGAACAAATCATAAAAAACAATGAATAATTCTGTAAAAGAAAACAATAATGATGAAACAACATATCAAAATTACTGAGACACAAACAAAGCAATCTTCAAAGGGGAAAAATCATATCCTTACAATCATGCATTAACAAAATAGAAAAAGAAAAGGTGAATTAACTGAATACATGTTTTACAAAATTAGGAAATAAATAAACAAGCCTAAATTAAGCAATGAAGAGGAAATGTTAAAATTAGAGGAGAAATACATAAATTGGAAACAAAACTATGCAAATTATAAATAAAACTAAAAGCTTATTTTTACTAACAAACTTGATAAACCCTTAGGTTATCTGATTTTAAAAAGTAAGCAGAAAATCAATTAAATAAAATAGCAAATAAGCAAGGTAAAATCACAGGAAACCCATAAAATATATAAAAAATCAGAATATATACATAAGTTATATACTAACAAAACTGTAAACACAAAGGAAATAGAGGAATATTTTCAAATTTTAAAATACCAAAACTATTAGAATACCAGATAGCAATCTTAGATACCTTGATCTTAGAAGAGGAAATAGATCCAACTATTAAAAAAAAGTTTCAAAGAGAAAAACAAAACTCTTGGATCTGATGGATTCTTTCCAATTTCTTTCTTCACAAATTATTCTCAACAACTGAGAAAAAAAAAAAAAAGAATCCTACCAGGATCCTTTTATAGACAAATATTGTACTAATACTTTAACCAAGGAAAGATAAAATATGGACAAAAAACTGTAGGTCAATATTATTAATGAACATCAATTCAAAAACTTTAAATAAATTCCTATCAAATGGTTTGCAGCAATTTATCCAACATATCATTCATTATTATCAAATGAAATTTTTACCAAGATTGCAAGGATGGTTCAACATTAGGAAAGCAATCCACATAATCATATTAAAAGCTAAAATATATAAACTACATAATCATCTTAATAGACACAGAAAAAAAAACTTTGGCAAAGTACAATATTCTTTTATGCTAAAAACCCTATAAAACATATGTAAAGGAACCTTTTTTAATATCATAAAAAGCATCAATCAATCTAAAGTCAAAAGCAAGAATATATGCAGTGGGGATACATTGGATTCTTTGCCAATAAATACAAGAATGAAACCAGGATGTTTACTTCCCCTACTATTATTTGATATAGTTCTAAAAATGCTAATAACAGTAAGAGAAGAGAAATTAATTAAAGGAATAAAGAAAGGCAAAGATGAGATAAAACTATCCTTGTTTGCTGATTATATGATGGCTTACTTGGAAAACCCCAGGAAATTAGCAAAGATGCTCACTGAGATAATAAATAGCTTCAGTAAAGTTGCAGTTTACAAAATAAATCCTCAAAAATCAATAGCATTTCTACATGATATTAACAAAACACAAGAAGCAATAACAGAAAGTGAAATCCATTCAAATAACTACAAAATATATATAAATAATACGGGGATCAACCTCCTCAAGACCTTAAAATATTTGCATAGATTCAATTACAAATTACTCCTTAAAGAAATTAAATAAATAAATAAACAACCTACATAGCTAGAGGAATATTAAGTGCTTATGTCTAGTTCCTGCCAATATAATAAAAATGATAATACTATCAAAACTAATTTACACTTTTAATACTATATGAATCAAACTACTGTGTTACTTTACACAGCTTGATAAAATAATAATAAAGTTCATTTTGAAAAGTGAAAGATCTAAAATACCAAGAGAAATGATGAAAAGAAGTAAGGATATAGAGGGAGTAGCATTTCCAGACCTTAAACTATATTATAAAGAAACAGTCATCAAAATCATCTGGCATTGGTTAAAGAATAGAGAGATAGATCAGTGGAACCAACTAGTAAAGAAGATTCAGAAACAATAGAACTCAATAATCTAGTGTTTGATAAAGTGGGAAACATAATTTACCTAGGGAAGAACTCTATATTTGATTTAAAAAAAACTTCTGGGAAAACTGGAAAGCAGTCTGGCAGAGATTAGGCTTAGGCTAACACCTTGCATCATATTCCACAATACAGTCTAAATGCATATGTGACCTTAATATTAAAGATTACATTATTTTAAAATTTAGAAGGAAAAACATATCATATACCTCTCTATAGGTAACATATGTATTCTTAACCAAACAAGAGCTAGAAATAAATAGAAAAGATGAAATAACTTTTATTACTTGAAACTGAAAAGATTCTGCACAGACAACATAATGCACCTAGGATAAGAAGGAAGGAAAGTAATTGAATGGGGGGAAAATCTTTGTATCAAATTTCTCTAATGAGGTTTGGTATGCAAGATTATCTATCTATCTATCTATCTATCTATCTATCTATCTATCTATCTAT
>NW_020954580.1:3285735-3300299 GCF_900497805.2 Vombatus ursinus | reverse complement strand
TATCTATCTATCTATCTATCTATCTATCTATCTATCTATCTATCTATCTATCTATCTGTCTGTCTGTCTATCTATCTATTGACATAGATAAATGTATCTATAGATAGCTATACCTATAGATATGCAGATATAGATAGATTTATCTATAGAAAGATATACCTATAGATACATAGATGTAGATATAGATATATCTATGTGTATGTGTATATATGTCTATACGTGTATATATGTATGTTTATATATGCAAGCACAGGTATATATGTATATACATATGTGCATATACACATACATGTATACATATATGTGTGTAGATACATGTGTACATGTATGGATGTGTGTATCTCTTGCATACCAAACCTTATTAGTGAAATTCTTATATATACATATATACGTATATATACACATAAGTATATGCATACATATATGTATACACATGCTTGTGTATGTACATACACACGTATATAAACATACAAACAACCATTCCATAATAGATAAATGGTCAAAGGGTATGAACGAATAGTTCTTTAAAGAACTTCCAAGTATTCACAACCACATGAAAAAGTGCTCTAAATCACTAATAACAAGATAAATGCAAATTAAAACAAACCTGAGGTTTCACCTCATACCCTGAAAAGTAGGGAAAGCAACAAAAATAACATCAGTCAATGTTGGATGGCATTTTTTTCATTGTACATTTTTTGAACTTTTTCAATATATCAATCATTTATGATTACTTTTTCTCTCTAAAAGAATATTATTTGTCATATGGGAATATTTTTGGGGGGTAATGGAAGGGGGAGGAATGTGTGGGATACTATGGTGATGTAAGAACTAAGATTTTCTGTGAGAGAAAAGAGGCCCAAGAAATGCAGGTGGCATTGGATTACATAGATCACTATTGTGGATAGAAGGGACTCTTACTTCCTGGGTCTTACCTAAACTTTGTATCTCACGTAGTATAGCTTTCTACACATGGCAGATGTTTTATTAATGTTTTTATATTAATATTGTATACAGAGCTACCACTGAAGGCCTGTGAACAGTGGCTAATCTTCTAATAATCCCCTCTAGCCCACCAAAAAAAACAAGCAGCTTTACATTCTAAATCAGCAAACATTCTTTAAATAATGAGAGCCGTAATGGGCTACCACAGGGGTGGCCATGTGATTCCTCTTCACTGGAGGCCTTCAAGCAGAGGGCAAATGATTATTATTCATGTGTGTCATCCTGTTTGGGTACAGATTTGAGTGGATGATTTTCAAGGTCTAACAAGTTTTGGAAGTTAAATGCAAAAAAAATACATATATATGTGTCACTTTAGTAGGACATACTTCATCATATATTCTATCAGTGACAACAATGTTGAAGACAATGAGGGAAATTGAGCAGAACAAAGCAGTGAAGGAAACCACTGTCAACAAGAAAGAAGTGCTGAGCAATAAATTAATGTTAACGTATTGAGGCAAATGGAACACAGAGGAGATGAGCACACTCTTTGGAATGTATCAGCACAATATTAACAGAGCATAGAGAGAAAGCAAGTCTACTCTTTTCACAACATCATAGAACTTTAGGGTCAGAGGGGCCTTGAGCCTGCCTAAGTTCAATGTCACCAGAACAAAGGACTTTTGGAGAATTCTGACATAGAGGGGCAACCTGGAACACTGGAGTTAAGAAATTCTTCCTTAGTTCAAATTCTCCCTCAGCCACTTAGTCATTGTGGGACCTTGGGCAAGTCACTAAACTCTCTGAAACTCAATTTCCTTATCTTTAAAATGAGAATTGACTAGATGACCTCAGAAATTCTTTTTATGGCCCTACATATATGAATCTATTTATTAGTACTACATGAAGCGCTTATAGAATGGTATATAGGAAATAGATGATTGGACTTGAAGTCAGAATGACTCCTGAATTGACCTGAGTTAAATCCAACCTCAGGCATTCATTTACTTAAGTAAGGCAAAACCTCTTTAAACCTCAATTTCTTCATCTATAAAATGGGAATAACACCTTATAATAATCAAATGAGATAATATATGTAAAGGGCTTTGCAAACTTTGCAAATGCTAGCTATCATCAGCTATTATATTCACAGTTGGCTTCAGATACAGAATTAGAATGAAAAGCAGGATGACCAGAAACAGGTAAGTATTACTATTCCAATGAGGCCTTGTTAATGATTCATTTCAGGAATCAAGATGATGGACTAGCAGGAAAAAATATAGCAGAGTTCTCCACCACAACTTCTCCACAAAGATCTAGAAAATGCATTAGACTCCATATTCATGTGTAAATCCAAGAAAAGAATCACAGTGAGTAATTTTTCCAGGGCAGGTTGGCACAGGCAGATAGAGAGGTCAGTGGACATAGAAGACTGGATCTAACTAGAAATGGTTATGTGAAACATGCCAGCACAGGAAAAGGCTGTGACCAGGAAAAGAAGGGATCCCAAATTTAGGACAGAGAGATCTAAACTTACTTAGGGGACAGGAATAATTGCGACCTGGTAGCTCGGTTATTCACCACTCATTTCAGCATCACAGATCCTGAGAGAACTGAGGAGAAGTCACAGGACTTAGGTTTAATACTGAACAAGGAACAGGTTCAAAAACAAGCAGTTCCTGTATGGCTCTAGCCCTGGCAGCAAAGGAGAACATGCATAATCTCATTACTGGTTTTCAGCTCTATCTAAAGCCTACGATGGAATATCCAGAGCAGGAATCCCAGATGAAAGGGGAACTTACAGTTATGACCCTGAGCCTGCTGAGCTTTCCAGCTGACTGATAGTAAAATACTGATGATGATAATGATGATGATGATGATGATAGTGGTGGTGTGGGAGGCAGAGCTGGGAGATACTAGAGAAACTATGAGCAAGGGAAGTAAACTGCACAGAGGCAGATTTCAATTCTATGGAAGGAAATTCTTGCTTTGTGTTCCCTTCCACTGGAAGTCTTCAAGGATTACCTGGATGATCACTTCATGTAGTAATAGATTCATAGATGTGAAAGTGTAAAAGAACCTTAGAAGCCATCTAGTCAATTCTTATAATTTGGGTACATTGAAAACTTATAGAGCCCTCGTCTGGGTTATATCTGAGATACTGGAACAACATAACATCCAGTTCCCCAAGAAAACATCATCAGCTTACTCTGCACCCCTTAATAGAGAGACAATGGACTCAGAGTGAAGACTGAGACTTTTGAGGTGGTGAGGAGGGAGGGGACAGGTGGGTGATGATAAATACAAAAATTTGTTTTGATTAACTATACAAGTTTGTAACAAGGATATTGTTTTTCTTTTTTCTTCTCCAAGGAGAGAAAGCTTATTGTTGTTGACTGAGAAGAATAAAATTTAATTTTAAAATTATTTATTCCTTTAACTCTGATGTTTTTTATTCATCCATCCAGATCTTTGTCCATTCTCTGTTGCAACAAATTGTATGCACTCACAAGATGCCTGGCCAGTGTTGGGGTACAATCAGTGGCCATATGACAGGAAAAAAAAGACCCAGTAGAAATAAAACATATAAGGACATCTCTTTGAACTCCATATGCACAAGTGTACCAGGTAGGAGTCATCATACCACAGCAGGTGGAGGTACTAAACTGCTCCATCAACTGCCTAATACAAGAAGGGGCTAGTTTCCTCTATCATCCTTAATTAACCAATCTTCTCCATCTTGTAGGGCAAATAGGAACAGAACAGATAATACAGAAACAGAAGCAGGTCTATGCTTACTTCAATTGCTTTTTGTACAACTCTAGCTATAAAAGGGTGGAGTGGGGATCAATGGTTGCTTTGTGCTAGAGTGAAAAAAAAGAATCTCTAGTTTTGTTTTGTTTTTTTATTCATCTACTCAGATTTACTAAAGTGCAAATTGACTGGGATCTGGCTATATTTATTTAAACTTCTGTCATCCTTCTGAATACCAAAGGAAGTTTCCCAAGGGCCATTGGATAAAATGCAGAATGGGGGTACACATAAACAAAGCAACATCTCAATGTCTATTCTCTGAGCTACACCAACAGTTTTTAAAGATACCAGAAATACCCCAAAGCTACTGTTCTGTAAAAGGAGATCATAAATAAAGCTCTACTCTACTGTGCTGCAATCTACATGCCCTAAATTCTAAAGTCAACTTCTCACAGTGCAGCCCTCAGGCTAAAGCTCTGTTCCTACTGTCCTTATAAAGGTTAACTTATCAAAGAGCCTTCATAAGACCTAAAAGTGACAAATAAGGGCCTCTCTGGAAGGAAAAAAAAATAGCACAGTCACTAAAGTCAGATCTTTGGTTTAATGCTACCAGCTTCCCATTTCTAGGTCATTTTCCGGTTCCACTGCTCTGCTTTGCTCTTTTTAAGCCTCCAGTGATCTCACAGCATCATTGCCCTCCTACGCCATTAAAATCTAAAGAGAAAAGCTAACAAATTCTCTCATGCTAAGTAATAAATGACTGACTGATAACACCTAATGAATTGCTCATTTAAGAGTTATTTGCATTTTGTTAAGGGACAAGACCATAAGACACAGTCCTGAAACTTGAATGTTAGAATTCCAGGCATCCTTAAACCCAGGCAGTGGTGGTATCTTTTTGATAGAAGGAAGCCAGGCAAGGATTCTTCCTGATGCACTTGAACTCATATCGTGTAATCATTTTCCTATCAATAAATAAACAACATGTCACAGTGGAAATGGGACTAGGCTTTAAGTTAGGAAGACTAGGTATGAGTCCTTAACCTGACATATTAGCTGTATGATTCAAGACAAATCCATCTTACCTCTCAGTGCTCCAGTTGCAAAGAAGGTACCATTTGGCTTCATTAAAGAGATTTTCTCCCTGGGAGTTCCCTATATCTATGAAACCACAGGTCTAGTCTCACCCCCTCCCTTTCCAAATAAATAAATAAACAAATAAATAGATAGAGAAATAGATAACTAAATGAATGAATGAATAAATAGAAAAATGAATGAATATATAAATAAATAAATGAATGAATAGATCAATAAACAAATAAAAGTCCAGGCACTTTTGAAAGACTTTGGGGATACAAAGAAAAACATGACATAGCTCAGCTTTCCATAAGATTACATTCTATTGGGGGGAAAAAGGGAACAACTTGTGTGTATAATTATCTCTATATCTATATCTATATCTAATCTATATCTATATCCATATCTATCTGTACCTATATCTATATCTGTACACACATATATACATACATACACACATATGTATATACATCTATATGTATACACATGTGCATTATACATGTTTTGTTTATATGCGTATATGTATGCACTGAGTATTGTGGTATATATAGTGTGTGTGTATATAAATGTGGTATATTTTACATCGTATATGTGCATATACACATGTACACATACATATATCTTCATATACATAATATAAATACATGCATGCACATGTATATGTGTGTACATATATGTATGTACATGTGTGCATGCGTAGATGCATACAGGTGAGCAAATTGCATCTTGGAGAATTGGTGGGACTTGTTCATATCCACAGGGCTAATAATTAGCTCATGTGACTAGGGCTAGTAAGTGGTAGAATATGCCTTGTAACAACCACTTCTCCAGTCAATTTCCCACTATGTATGACCTTGAATCTCTGATATCTGTGAACATTTCACATGCCAAGGAATTCAGTTCTCAGTTTTCAAATGCAACAATTTAAAAAAAAATTGCCTCTGTGTGTGTACGTCTGTGTGTGTGTGTGTGTGTGTGTGTGTGTGTGTGTGTGTACCATTGACCTTAAAGGCACTTCTGAAATAGAATTTCATTTTTCCTTATTTGATTGATGCCAACAGCTGGCATTCATGGTGTTTTGCGGTTTTCAAAGCACTTTATAGACATCATTTTCTATGAATCTTACAGTACCCCTGAGAAGTAAATATTCTGCCCATTGTTTTGCAGGTGCAGAAACTGAGACTGTGAAAGGTGAAATTACCTATGCTTATACAATCCGTCAGCTCATAAGGTGGGATCCAAACCCAGGCCTCTCCTGACTTTAAATCTGGCCCTCTTTGTACTGTACTGTGTAGCTTCTTGAGGTTTTATTAATTAGTCCCAGACAGCTGCTCTTCTGGGTACGTTTGAAACTACAAACCTAAACCAATAAGGCTAAAATGATCAATGTCAGCCAGGAGTTTTGGGGGTAGGGTGGGGGTAGTGGGCTGTGGAGGAATGAGAAATGAAGCACTCAGTGAAAATCAATCCACTGTTTAAGGCAAAGATTTTTAAATTTTTTTTTTTTTGTATCATGCAGCTCCTTGGCAGTCTGATGAAGCCTATAGACTGCTTCTAGGTATAATGTTTCTAAATGGATAAAATAAAATACATAGGGTTACAAAGGAAAACAAAGGTTAGTGAAAACAACAATTGTGATTTTTTTCCCCAATCCAAGTTCACAGATTTCCTGATATCTATCAAAAAAAAACAAAACGAAACACCAGATTAGAGACCCTTGTAAACCTCCTCACCCCAGTGAACTTCAAAAGTCAAAAGGAAAAGTGTTTGCTGTATGGTAGCCTGGAGACCAGGTGTTCCCTAGACAGGAAGGCTGTGTGTTCAGCTACAGTAGGCATGTGAGGAATTAGACCAAGGTCATGTGGAGGTTGGTGGTCAACCAGAACTCTCCAAGTGAAGCCAGACCTTAAGGTCTTTACCCATAATAATGCAGGCCTGACTGATAGCTGCTTGTTATCCAACAACTTTGCATGTGTCTGCCTTCATATATGTGAGTGAATATATAAATGTGCATGTATATATTCACACACATATGCATACATGTATACACATGCATGTATATACATACTTTGTGCATTGTGTATATGCACCTCTCTGTATATATACATATTATATATATTAAAATGCACGTATAAGCACACTAAACATATATGTATATATGTGTTTTATACATGCATGCTTGTGGATATATATTTATATGTGTCATATATGTGCATGCCTGTGTTTTAATCATTTAATCATTAGAATAAAAAGCCTATAGACCCTCCACATCTGAGCAGAAACAACCCTACTAGTAAGACCTCTCTTACATTTTCTACTGATCAAATAGAAATAAAAGGACACAGATCCCTACCAGGTCCCTGCCAAACTGTGTACACGGGCTCTCCAGAGTTCCCTGGGAATCATTACTTTGTTTTGGATTGCTTGGCTTCATACCCCCAGAGAGTTCCTTTAAATTTCTGGTTCATTTGAACTGCTGAGTTGGGCCTGGTTTCCATCTGCAACCATAAAATTGCTTTGGATTCCTCAAAACTCAGCCCAGGTTTGCTGAAAATTCAGACAAGAGTTGGCTTGGGTTCATTGAGAGGTTTGCAGATTTTGGTGAATGCTTATCTGTTCTGATTTCCCATTTCCAGAGTGCTCAGGTAAGAGCTTAGCCTAGGTTGTTATCCAAAAAGAGATTTAAAGAAAAGGAAAAGGACCTATATGTACAAAAATATTTATAGCAGCTCTTTTCTGGCAGCAAAGAATTGGAAATTGAGAGAATGCCCATCAACTGGCAAATGACTGAACAAATTGTAGTATGTGGAATACTATTGAGGTATGAGAAATGACGAGCAGGATGCTTTCAGAAAAACCTTGAAAGACTTACATGAGCTGATGCAAAGTGAAATGTATTGTGTACAAAGTAACAGCAGCATTGTAAGATGACCAGTTGTGAATGACTATTTCTGTGAATTAGCTATTCTCAGCAATACAATGACCCAAGACAATTCTGAGGGACTTAGGATGAAAAATGCTATCCATCCCCAGAGAAAGAACTGATAGCACACATTTTTACTTTCTTTTTTGGGGGGTGGGATCTATGTTCTCTTTCACAACATGACTAATATGGAAATATGGTTTGCATGACTACACATGTATAACATATCAAATTACTTGCCTTCTTAATGAAAGGGATTAAGAGGGAGGAAGGGAGATAATTTAGAATTCAAAGTTTAAAAAAAGAATGTTAAAATTGTTTTTACATTTAATTAGGGAAAATAAAATGCTAAATAAAAATAAAAAAGAAAGTGATAGAGAAAATATTAACAATCTAAACTAAATTAAAAAAAAGAATTTAGTCTGGGGTGAAGTTATTTTCACTCTGACGGGGCATCTGCTTAATGCTAATATCAAAGCTTAAAGCCTAATTTAAGTGTGAGAGCTCAAGAGTTTATTGAGAGGCAATGTATCATAGTGGATAAATTGCTGGATATAAAACCTACAATAAAATCTTGCCTCTGATACTTCCTAGCTGTGTGACCTTGGACAAATCGTCCACCCTCTCTGAGCTTTAATTTCCTCATCTGTTAAATGGGAATAATTGTACCTTCCTCAAGGGGTTGTTGTGGGGCTCAAATGAGAAAATGTATGTAAGATTCTTTGCAAACCTTCCATTGTGACATAAATGTTAGTTGTTATTATGTTACAGAGAGAAAGGAAGCAGGGCAGGGAGGAGAAAAGTCCACCTTTAGTGACAGGGGGATCTGAGGTTAATGCCTGCCTCTGACATATATGAGGGGTAGACAAGTCCTTTAATCTCTACTTCCCAGTTAATTTGTGATGCTATCAACATGTTGATGATATAAGGACTAGCCACACTGGAAGTGCTCAACATCAACAACCTATCAGGGACAGATTTGAAAATGAAATCAGAAAACAGACTTTTGGACCCTTGTCACAGAATACCTCTTGAAATTCATCCCCCAAACACAAATGAAATAGGAATTGACATCCTTATGCTTGGCAGTTGTTTCTTTGAGGCATCGGAATAATGATATAAAGAGACCCAGAATTGCTTTTGTTCATAGGGAAATTGATGGGGCATGTTTTCCAATGCATTTTGATATGCTTTGAAGATCTGGTAAGTCAAAGGAATGTGGGATGTTCTGCCTTTGAAATAATTCAGAGCAACTGGGTATAATAAATCATCTGTATATAGTGTTGGGTGGGGGGTTATATATTTATGGGGAGGTAAGACAGAGGGTGCACTATGAGGTAACTCAACTATGCAAAGGACAAAGGAGTTCCATTGAGGTAGAGTTTCATAGCAGGAAGTGAAAAGAAGAACTCCCATATTTAAGAGTATTTGTATGAAATTGTGAGGTTTGGTGTTTTAAAATGCATATTTCTAGATATATAGATTATGATCACTGAACCTAGAATGCTATAACTGGAAAGAAACTAAGAAGGGGGTAGATCCTTGATCTAAAGCTGAATCCAATCATTTCACTTTACAGAGGAGCCACCTGAAGCCCAGAGAGGTGAATTAACTAAAACCAAAGGCATACAGGCAGCAAACCTGGAAATCATCTGTTTTCACAGTATTTTTTTTTTTTTACAGGGGAGTAGGGAAGGTTTAAGGTGAGGAAATTTAAGTCCAGGAAAGTAACATTAATCAGCCATGGTCACAGCTAAGCAGTGCCAGAGATAATATTTAAACACCAGGGATCTTCCCTCTATACTACACTCCCATGTGGACAGCTAGGTGACCCAGTGGATAGAGTGCCAGGCCTAGAGTCAGGAAGACTTATCTTCCTGAATTCAAATCTGACCTCAGACACTTACTATCTGTGTGATCCTGGGCAAGCCACTTAACCCTTTTTCACTTAGTTTCCTCATCTATAAAATGAGCTGGAAAAGGAAATGGCAAACCACTCCAGTATCTTTGCCAAGAAAACTCCAAATGGAGACATGAAGAATCGGGCATAATTGAAAACGACTCAACAACAACACAGTGCCATGTGGTAAATGTTGCTCATTCCTGTCTAGACCTATACATGTCTCTAACGTTGATAATTATTTTTTTTTGTTTTCCTCAAAAATTATTGTCACATATTATCAGGTTAATTGTGTTTCCAACTAAAATGTCCTCTTTGGGTTCCCTCAATGAGAAATACTATTGGGAGTGACAATATCAACTTTTTTTCTAAAAATTCCAGGATGAATAATTTTTATAATACATGCCTACAAACTTCACAATCCAATAACATAATTACAGAGAGAAAATGAAAACAAGCAATATGTTTTCAACTCAGACTTGAAACAAGATGAAAAGTTAATAAGACATCAGATTGATGGAGACAAATTCTGTCCAATTCTCCCTAATACATATGAAACCATACATATTTATAGGGGATGACTGTAATCAGTGAGTGTTTATTTACACAAACTTTAGCATACACCAGAGAGTAGTGCTACAGTGACATCCAGTATCCCTACCGCCTTTATCCTTACAAGTAAGCCCAGGTCTTGGAGCACTGGAACTACCCCATTCATTGTTTCAAGTTGCCATCACTTCTAGGTCAGGGAGTTCTTTGCATACTGTATTACACACAGGGAGAAGATCATGGGTTTTCCTTTGCCACCACTTCAACCTTAGCTATTCAATAGTAGTATATTTTAAAACATCATTTGTTTTATTTTGTTTTATATTTATTTTATTTATTATATTATTATTTTATTTTTATAAAAGTACCATATGGCAGCATCAAATGGAGGGAAAAGAAGATGACAATACAATAATAGATGAAAAAGGGGTAGAGTTCATATTTTTCATTGGTTGTTATAGCCTAACCCTAGATATCCATAAGCAACAGGATATTTATCAATTCCCCTTATCCTCTTTCTGATTAAAATTCATTCTCTTGACCTGGCCTTCATATTAATTCATTTCTAGTTCATGGCTATAGGTTGCCAGGCTAAACTTGATAAACAAGCTTCAATGCAAAAATATAGCATATGGGATTCTTGCCTATGTAGGGACTTTCCCATATGTACTTCAATTCATGGCGCTTCCCCCAATATTCACACACACACTTGCACACACACACAGGCTTGATCATCTCATAATCTATCTTAACTCATTGGCAATGGTCCAAGAAAACCTATCCCACTCCCTCAACATCGTTATTAAAAATACTGTTACACACATATGCATATATAATACACATATAGATATATACTCACATATATGCACAAGTATATATCACACACATATATTTATCACATATATCCATATACATACATGCACATACACACATATGCACTTTCCCCCAAAGTACTCCAATTTGTGATTTAGAATTGTTTATGTGCTCTGGCTCCATCATTAGCTCTAGTGCTCAATTATTCTTCTGGTGCATCTTAGAGTTAGAAGGGATCTTAGCAGTCATCAATTGCAATTCCACATCTCACAGATAACGAAACCAGTAAAGTTATTTGTCCAAAGTCATACAGCTAGTAAGTGTCTAAGGTGGAATGTGAACCCAGATCTTCCTCTCCCAAAGAAGAACAAATAGACCACATCCTTTGGCTGATTCAAACCATGATTTGGGGGAAAAATCTGTTCTTCTACTTCAACCCCATGACCTGAGCCAAGAGGCCTTTTAGGGGCCTGTTCTGGCAGTTACAGAGAGCTGGAGGGAACGTCAGAAGCCATATATCCCAACCTATACCTGGATGAGAATATTCTGCAACATTCCTTGCAAATGATCATCTAGCTAGCCTTTTTCCTAAAGAGCTCTAGTGATGGCCAGATCCATGGCCTCCTGAGGCAGCTTATTCCACTTACAGAAAACTCTTACGGTTGGGAAGTTTTTTTTTTTTTTCTATATGTCAAATCGAAATATATTCCCCTGTGGTTTGTGTCCATCTGTAGTAGTTCTTTCCTCTCAGTGGGGCCAAGCAAAGCAAATCTAATCTCTTTTTCATATGATAGTCTTGCAGATATTTGAAAATAGTCACCATATCTCACTGTCTTCTTTTCTATAGTTAAACTTGCTCAGTTCCTTCAATGATATCTAATTTTCAGGGCCTTTCATCATCTGGTTTGTTCTTCTCTGGATATTCTCCAGGTTTTTCATGTCTCTGAAAATGCAGCCCCTCTGACTGAGCACAAGAGTCCATATGTGCTCAACTAATTTTTGTCAAGAGTCTCCTGTGTGCCAGGCACTACGGCTAAGTGGGAGGGATACGAAGAATCAACTGCTGCTCTCAAGGAGCTCCTAGTCTAAATCCAGCAGTGCTGTCACCTTCCCATCTAGATACTGAGCATGTCATAAAAAAAGATCAAATTCATTCTTTTGATTTCTGCATCACACCATTGACTCACGTTGGGCTTGCAGTCCACTAAAACCCCAAGATATCTTTTTTCTCTACTCAAACAAACTACTATTCAGCTATATCTTACCTTTCTTATAGTAGTAAAGTAGATTTTTTTTTAAAAAAGTCATACTTATACTAGCTCCCTAAGAGGTTTGGGATGAGGGAGGTGCTGTGGAAATTTTAAAGTTCTGACCATAATTAAATCAAAATTAAATTACTCTTCAACTCAAAGATTTTTTTGAGGGGGATGCTAATTCTCCCCAGCAAATAGGAATTTTTCCCCTCCTTTGAAATCTTAGCATATCATTTGTCCTTATGCATTCATAGTACCATAAGATTATTGACTTCAAGTGATAAAGTCAATTAAGATGCTTATTAAATGAATACATGAACTAACTATAGAACGTATGAATGTACTTGTTGTTAATTGTTTTCAGTTGTGTCTAACTCTTTGTGACTCCATTTGGGGTTTTCTTGGCAAAGATATTGGAGTGTTTGCCATTTCCTTCTCCAAATTATTTTACAGATGAGGAAACTAAGACAAATAGTGTTAAGTGACTTACCCAAGGTCACACAGCTAGTATTTGAGGCCAGATTTGAACTCAGGAAGATCAGTCTTTCTGACTCCAGGTCTGGTGCTCTATCCATGTCCACCTAGCCCCTGAATGCACTTGATTTCTATCTATATAACCCAACCAATTCTTATAATCTCCTAAGTTTGTGATAGGTTTTCCATTGAGATAAAAGCTTAAACATTATCCCTTCTCTCCTGAGTGGATGACTTTCTCTCTTTCTTTTTTCTTTCTTTCTTTCTTTCTTTCTTTCTTTCTTTCTTTCTTTCTTTCTTTCTTCCTTCTTTCCTTCTTGTCTTTTTCTTTCTTCATTTCTTCCTTCATTCCTCTCTCTCTCTCTCTCTCTCTCTCTCTCTCTCTCTGTCTTTCATTTCCTATCTCAAATGGCAGCTAAAATTCTACTGACATTAAATACCTGTAGGACATTCAAGAAAGTCATTTCCCCTTTCTAAGACTCAGTTTTCTCATCTGTAAACTTAAGGGGCTGGACTACATGGCCTCTAAAGTTGTCTTCAGCTATAAATTAATAATAATCTTATGTTGAATTGATCCACAAATGTCAAATAAAAGCTTAAAATATTCTAAAAATCAGCAGTGAGTCAACAAGCAAACAATCATCAGATACAAAGAAAAATAAATCACCATCCCTGCCCTCAGAGAGCTTACATTCTAATGGGCAAGATGATATACACATCAATGCATACAAAATATATACATAGTAGATGGAAGACAGCCATATTTATATTGTTCAAGGTCTTCTCTCAGGACATTATCTTCATCTAGGCATCAGTTTTTCTTATTTTTTTTAAATGCTATGTTCAGTAGCTAAAAACAAAACTATCTAAAACATAGAAGTTTGATTTCTAGGAAATATCTAGTTGAATCTATATGTTGTGTCTTTTTTATATAGCTTTTATTTTTTTTTCTTTAATAAACCAGTGTTAACTGCCACTTAAAGATTAATTTGAAATTTATTTCAAAGAAATCTTTCCTAGTTCATGTAAAGGTCCTTTACTGAAAAATGGTTCATCTCCTTATCCAGATCTTTCTCATTGTGTCTGATCCAAAATTAATATAATGCTTCACTGACAGCTAAATGTTTTCTTCCTCTCTCCCCCTGTCCTCGCCTCACCAGTTCTTAGCAATGGAAGTCATGGTTTCACTACTTGAAAAATCCCAAATTCAAGCCTAAAATGGATTTTAGTTACACTGCTATGTTTAAAGATTTTTTTGATAAAAAATGCTTTATTGCCACTGATTCAAAGCCACAAACATGCTTTGAATCCAATTCAATATACTCCTTATTTGTTTCTGATTTTCTTTTTCCCCCCTTTTAATTATTATTAGAAGGTATAAATTTCCAGAAAAGCTCAGCCTTGACAAGGCTCCATTATTTGCACATGACAAGGTTTATCAAAAGCAGTTGGATTTTTCTAAGAAGCCTTTTATGTTTCCTCCATAAAATATAAATAAATGAAAAGGATTAGACTGAGGAAACGGAGGATAATTCATCACCAATGTGAAACATAGTCAACTTGTTGCAGATGGATAAGCTGAAGAAGAACTTGGGCTTTTGCTCCAGGGAAGGAAACTTGCTTGCCTCTCCCAGTCCTATGAATTTCACTCCAGTCTCAATGAGAGTAGCTAGGGTCTGTGTCTTGGGGTGTCATTCTAATTTATTGTACACTTAAAACATTTTTTTATCATTTTGTATCATTAATACAAAACTGACTTTCATTCTTGAGAATCTATCATTTTCTAATATTTGACCTTAAATATAACAAAATGATTCTTTTTCTTCTTTTTCTTCTTCTTCTTCTTCTTCTTCTTCTTCTTCTTCTTCTTCTTCTT
>NW_020954580.1:3278189-3285725 GCF_900497805.2 Vombatus ursinus | reverse complement strand
TTCTTCTTCTTCTTCTTCTTCTTCTTCTTCTTCTTCTTCTTCTTCTTCTTCTTCTTCTTCTTCTTCTTCTTCTTCTTCTTCTTCTTCTTTCTTCTTCTCTCTCTCTGAAAAAAAAAGAAAAGAAATAAGCATAAAACACCATGACCACCAACAGGGCAACTGGGCCTATGTAAACAGTAGGTCTGACCTTTTGAAAGAATCAGCTGGTCACCAGTCAATCCTGTAAAATACCATGAAACCTGGTGTGTACATAGGTGCAGCCCATGCTTATGCATGCAAAATGAGGAGAAAATCACTCCATTCAGCTCAATTTGATTTAATAAATAGTGATTAAGTTCCTACTATGTGAAAGACAGTATGTAAGGCCTTAGGAATAAAAAGAAAAAAGTAAAACCATCTCTGCTCTTTAGGGGCTTACATTTGATAATAACAGGTATGACATGGTCACAAACTCACCACATCTCTTTTTTTCTCATTTGTAAAAAAAGAGAAGACAGAAATTGAAGGTCTCTACAATTCCCACTTCTTCCCAAAATCTAGACATCTACTGAAATACACATGGACACATATCTCTGTATATACCTATATTTTTATATAATTATATAATATATACACATATGCATATATATAGTTATATATGATATATAGTTATATTGTATATATAGCTTACATATTATATAACTATATATGCTGTATATACTATATGATTATATTATATGTATTACATATATTTATATAAAACTATAAATATGTTGTTGTTTTTGTCCTTTGTTTTTGAAAAGGACCAATGACATCACAGGGTGACGCCTTGACTCATGCATGAATTGGATTTAGGTGAGGCACAGTTGCACAAAGAAATCAGCCTCACTCTCTCTCCCAGAACCATCAAAATCCAGTGGCAAGACAGAAGACAACTGGTGATGCCTGAGATGCAGTGAGTGGACCTTGGCATCTTTTTGGTCTAACTAAGCTCTAAGTTCTCTGCAGCACCTCCTTCAGACATCTTCAGGGCCATTGGAATAAATTATTCTCATCTGCCCATTCCTCCAGGGGAAGTATTTTCATGCTTGGAGTAGACACCTCTCACCCTCTTATATGTCTCTAGTTGTCTGAGGCAGCTATGCGGTTCAGTGGTTAGAGCACTGAGCCTGGAATCAGGAAGACCTGAGTTCAAATCCTGCCTCAGACATTCACTAGAGCTGTGTGAACCTTAGGCAATTCACTTAACCTTTGCTTGCCTTATAAATACATATGCATATATCAAACTAAAAACACATGCACAAATATATAGATATATAATTTATACATGTACATATGCATCTATATATGTATATTCTATATATGTGTGTGTATATATAGTATGGATATATACAGAGAGATGTGTCTGTGGATTTCAGGGGATGCCTAGAACTTGGGAAACAGGAGGGAATTGTGGAGAATTATATCTATATTGAAATATACATATATGTATTTGTATATGTGTATGTATGTATAGTTATGTATATATGTAGGTAAACACGATTATACTTCACAAAATTTCCTCTTTCTTCCTTCTTCTACCCTTTCTTTCCAAAAGAGATTAAATCCTAATCTCACTTAAGAGAACTGCCTTTGCTTTTGGCACTCTCTGATTTGTCCTTACCATGTAGTCTCCATCCCTATGGTACAAAGAGCCAGTTTGCTCCAGCTGTTAGAGTTCTGAGATAGAATTTGGAAGGCCTGAATTTCAAAACTTTGTTTAACAGCCATGTAACTCTGGGCAAATCGCTTAATCTCAGTTTCCTCATCTGAAAAATGGAGATGATAATCACACCTACCCCACAGGATTATTGCGAGAATCAAATGAGTTAACATATGTAAAATATGAAAGAAATGTTAGCTATTACGATTAGAAATCCCATGCCATAAATTGTATCTAAGACCTGCCTGAATTTTCAGAAATCAGAGACATTTTAGGCCTCTGTTCCTTCCCTGAACTTCCATTCCTATCTCATAATAATAGAGTGCTTTATAGCATATAAATCAAATTTCTGCTTTAAAAATGACCCTGTTCCATGACCTTTTTGTCTCTGCCTGTCAGCACATCAACTTCTAGTAATAATAAGCCCTAGCCAAGAATGAGTACTTGAAATTAGACTGATTCCAGGAATTCCCCTTAGGAAGCCTTAAGGACAATTCATTTGAAAGTTAACCAACTTAACAGCTTCTTCAAAGAGTGGATTGGAGCTGGGTCTATCATTTTAAGCAGAGCAAGTATACTGAAAGATTTGCAAAGAAGAAAGCAGAATCCTCTGAAAATGGCAGCCCAGGGATCCTGCCCATTTAACTCATCTTCCAGGAGAGTAGAGATCAGATAGGAATTTATCTTTGCTTTCTCAATTCTAGCAAAATTCCTAAAGGCCACATAAAAGTAAAGTTAGGTGGCATGGATGTTGCTCTTTGCCTCTAGGTATACTTTCCAGAATTCTCTGGGAATTTATATTGTGCACATCATAATGGTCTAAATTTAGCATGACTATAGCCTATTGTGAAATAGCCTGGTATAGCAGACTGAAGTTTTACTTGAAAACTGACATTGAAACATGGCACTGAACATGGATGATGATTCTGTAAAGATTAGAGGAGAGGTGGAGTCAAGATAGCTGAGTAAAAGCAGTGACTTGGCATTGAAAACTGACTCTGTCTTAATTCAGCAAGTAACTTCTTGGAGCTCGAGTTTCGCAAAATTCCTCACAGGGTGCTCATGAATAGAGTGTTATTATTATTCTCGCCCATTGCATTAACATTCAATTTGAACTTTGTGTGATGGACCACTATAATCTGTGCTACTGGGGAAACTGAGCCTGGTGGATGTTTGAGCTACAAGCAGTAGGACTAAGTCAGGCACTGATATGATTGGCACCAAGGAAGTGGGGAAGAGAGACAATTAGCATACCAAAGGAAGGTTGAAACAGCTTAGGTCAGAAACAGAGCAGACCAAGGCTTTCTTGATAATTAGTAGTGAGGATCAGAAGTGAATGGCCACAGTCCTTCTAATGTGGATGAGATAGAGAGAACCAGTTTCAAAAACAAAACCAAGTTGAAATTTTGAAAGGTTTCTGTTTTTAAGTTGTCCTGTTTCAAAATACTTGTTTTTAAAGTAGGGAGTCTGCATGAATATTCCATTCATTTAGGGAAAAGTTGTGCTTATCAAAGAAAGTACTACTCAGAAAGCACTCTAAACAAAAAAAATCTGACAATGAATTGATTGATCCTTTGTTCCCTTCTAAGCTAATGATTTATTTTCCAAGACATTGCTGTAAACTTCATACAAATTTCAACTTTAGCAAGGGATTATAATGAAATGGTAGTTTTCCTCCACTGGGATCAATTTGTATCAAAATAGCAAGTTAAGTCATCCTGTATTACTGTACTTGTTATAAACCAAATGTTTTATAAGACTATTAGCTAATTGCTCCTATCTAAATATTTCCATCATGTAGGATGAGTCCAAAGACTAAGCATGCATTGAAACACCTTCCACTGAGTCTTTTAATGAACCAAAATAGAAAAAAAAAAAAGATCTTAACTGAGATTTAATTTTAAACAGCCAAATCTCAGAGAAAGAGAAAATCAAGCATCTTATGAAGGTCAAAATCTCTTTTAAGCAAATGTCAGGTATCTTTTATGTAGCCACTAGCCTGAACACAGAATCTAGTTCAAGCCCTTATTTTACTAATTAATTTGACTAATTTTACTAATTAAGAAATAGACCAGGTGGAGTGGAACGCACCTGGAATCCCAGGTACCAGGGAGGTTGAGACTGGTGGATTCTTGAGTTTGGGAGCTCAGAGCTGCTGTTGGCTAAGCTGATTGGTAGTTGGTACCAGGGTGGACATTTAGATGATGAGTCTCTTCTGCAAGAGGAGTGCACTAGGTTGCCTTTCAAACTAGGTGTGATAGGAAGACTAGTCTTAAAAAACAAAAGACCAGAGAGGAAAAAATGCCTGACCTAGCTTACATAGGAAGCTAGTGCTAGATTTGGGACAAGATATAAGATCTCCATATTGCTAATTGAACAGTATTTCCAATTACAACCTCACTAACCACTACTTTTTTTGTATTGATGTTTCTTTAACCTTTCAGGAACGTTATAAGGAACAAATAAGATGATCTGTATGTAAAATTTAAAATTATTTATAAATGTAGTACTAAAGGGGTGAGAGGTGAAGTAGAAACAAAGCAAAATCACTTACCAGAAATTCATGGCATTTCTCTGAACCTCAGTTTGCTTCTTTGTTAGAAGGGGATTAGCACCTACCTGATATGACTGTGATGAGTTATTACATGAGGAAATGTATATAGGGTACCTTGGAAATCTTTTACCATTTTATAAGTACCAATAAGCTAATTTTGAGCATAAATTAACAGTCTGGCATTGTAATAAGTATTTAATAAATTATTATTGATAGATAACTTCAAAAAGGCAGCATAGAGTATGGGACAGAGAGTTGGTCTCAGGGTTAGGAAGATGTGGATTTGAGTCCTGCCAATGATATATATCCTCACTGTGTGACCTTAGACAAATAATTTAAACTATTAGTAACCTCAAGCAACTTTTTAAGTCTAGAAAGGGTAGGACAGATGCTAATTCTCAT
Source organism: Vombatus ursinus (assembly GCF_900497805.2). Lineage (NCBI taxonomy): Eukaryota > Metazoa > Chordata > Mammalia > Diprotodontia > Vombatidae > Vombatus > Vombatus ursinus. The sequence continues at coordinate 3,281,088 of NW_020954580.1, read as the reverse complement.
TAGTGGAGAAAGTTTTCCTAACAGTCTTACACTATCCCTATGAAATAGGGTCTGATCTTAATAAACAAACAAACATCAAAAAGAGCTGTGATGGGGCAGCTAGGTGGCACAGTAGATAGAGGTCTACCCTTGGAGTCAGGAGGACCTGAGTTCAAATCTGGCCTCAGACACATGACACTTACTAGCTGTGTGACCCTGGGCAAGTTACTTAACCCCAATTGCCTCACCAAAAAGAAAAAAAAAAGCTGTGATGTTATCTATGTGATATCATCCTTTTGTCAATGTTACTACCCTTCCATGCCTTGAGAGAGGGTTTCTTGTTTTGGTCAACTTTCTGTCCTGAGGATGTTCTATCTCAGCTAGGCTGGTCTTCACACAACAGGACAGAGTGCCTCGCTGGACCCGCAACTGAACCCTTTCCAGCTTCATTGGATTATAAGATTACAGGATCTTGGTAAGAACTGCCTCCCCTCAGGATCCACTGACACAGCCTTTGAGAACCCTGGGTCACCTCCATACTACAATGATGCATGAGATTTTGTTGTTCTTCAGTTGTTTCAGTTATGTCCAACTCTTCACGACACTATTTAGGGATTTTTTTTTTTTTTGGCAAAGATACCCAAGGGTTTTGCCATTTCCTTCAGCTCATTTTATAGATGAGGAAACTGAGGTAAATAGGATTGGGTGACTTGCTTAGGGTCACACAGCTAGTGTCTGAGGCTGAATTTGAACTCAGTTCTTCTGGACTCCAGGTCCAGTGCTCTATTCACTGAGTATCAGATTAAAGAGTTTCATTAAAGAGTCATTCCCATTATCACCATCCTCCTCTTTATTAGCATTTCCATGTTTCAGAGATTCATTATTTTACCAGTGTGGTTATTACCTGTATTATCTCAGATCACCCCCTTCCTATCATTTGATATATAGTCTTCAAGAGTAACAATTGTTGAAAAATTCAGTCTCCTATGCCAGCCTAGTGATGAAACCCTCTGAATATAAATATATTGGTCCTTGGATAGCAACAGTCCATTAATGAGTCTATATCCAAAGCCTTTTCAGCTTGATAATGCTTATGAGAGCTTATTCTCCCTTGGCATAGCCCTCTAGGACCCACACTAGTTTTGATACCATGATGAAGTTTCAGAGTGTGACCTTAGTGAAAGGTGCTGGGTGTTATCTTTCCAAAATTTATCTAATTTAGGTAATACCAATACATATGCAATCTAGTTGGATGAGACCAAAAGATTCACTCATGCCAGTATTTCTCAGCTCTTTGAAATACATTTAAAATTAGATAGATGATTATTCCTGGGTTCCTACTGTTTATGGAACTGTAAGTTGACCACATGAAACAGGAAAATATTAACCTTTCATTCACATCTTTTCACAAACCTGGACACATGGTAATCCTCACTGGCAGGGTAGACATGATAGAAGATAAAAGACACAAAATCATATGTGTAGACAACGCCTTTAATAAACACTATTCCAACATCTGGCTCACTGGATAAGGCCCCTGCCTATCTCTGGAAGTGGACTAAGGCATCTCATTTTCTTTTTCTGGAGGCTGTGAAACTTCAGCAAATACTGCCAGTGGGAGTCTTCTTCCTTCATCTCCCACCCATATCTGGGTATAGCTTTGTTTGATTCCTCTGGAATCAGAAGGAATGAATAAACATGACAACCCCATTGCTCAAAGCATCATGTGGCCATAAGATCTAGAGATAGTAACCTCTTGGGTATGGGATTAGTCTCTGAGCCACAGTTCAAAAAAAAAAATATGATGGATTAAGACAAGTTAGAGGTGAACAGAGACAAGCAGGGAGCCCTTGTCATTTTCTGGCTTGTTGTCTCCCACTGTTCTGGAAAAGACTGGCCCTTATCAGTAGCTTTCATCTCACTTGAACCCTTTGGAAGTCAACAAGGTACTAGGTGTGAGGTAGCAATGATTTGTGGAATCACCAGGATTGAGAGTGGAAGACAGAGGAAGTGACAGGTGGGAGGTGAATTATGAAGCTTCATTCTCACCCATGGCAGGCAGAAGCAAAATGGTCTCTCTCTTTCTCTCTCTTTTCAGCAGAGACAAATGCCAGGCCACACACATCTATCTACACAGCAAAATGAGGCCATAAAAAACACTAGGGGCAGAGGGTAGGGTGGGGATTGGGGGAAGGAGGGCAAGAAACTGTGGTACTTTTCCTCGTGGAAATGATTGCTGATGAGACCATTCTATTTAAAAACAAAACAGCTTAGATATAAGACTGTCTCCTGTTTTGGAAACATTCTGGGCTATTTCTTCCCAGAGTCAATTCTGAACATTTCCAAGACACAGGAAGTTTATACAACAGCATTCTTCCTTTCAGGCTACATGTTTCAAGGAGGGGTTACAATGAGTGAAAAGAATGACCCCAACAATGAAATCCCAACTTCACCAAAGTAACAAGTAGCTAGTCTGAATGAAACATCTTACAGTCCTGTTCCCATTGCAAAGGCTTGATGACATTGGTAGCTCATAGGCCAATCATTAAGCAATGAAAAGTAGATTATTAATTCTGCAACATCAAAGATGAAACTTTGGCCAATCCAGGCCTTAGTTGTCTCATTTGCATCTAAGGTCCCTTTTCTTGTTCTAAAAGTTAGACTGTTGAAAATGAGAGGTTCGTACTCTATAGACTGGGGTTCCTAATGGGATGAATAAACCCACCCCAAGGGGCCTATGAATATATTTCAGGGGGGTCTGTTAACTTGGGTAGAAAACAATCATCTTAATTTTCATTCAACTCGTACTGAAATTCAGCATTTCCTTCAACTACTTTTCTTTTTCTTTCTTTCTTTTCTGTTTTTTTTATTTATTATTATTATTATTATTATTATTATTATTATTATTATTATTATTATT
>NW_020954580.1:3271678-3278179 GCF_900497805.2 Vombatus ursinus | reverse complement strand
TTATTATTATTATTATTATTATTATTATTATTATTATTATTATTATTTTAGGAAAAACATTAGTCTCAGACCCATAGGCTTTCCCAGAGTGCCAGAGGCCATGACACACATAAAAGTTAAGAACCCCTAGCCTAGACTATCTCTAAAACCCTTTCCAGCTCCAAAATCCTAAAATTCTATTTAACGGTGGATCAGACCCCAAATAGTTGTTCCAATTAGGATTTTAAGATTGTTCGGGGGTGGGGAGGCTCACTCTCCATACTGAAGTAGGAAGAATCCCATTAAGAATAATTGAATGAAGAGAGGTCATTTTAAATTCAATTCTTTCATCCCATTTATCACTGTAGATCATGATCTTTGAAATTTTTCAAGGGAAAATAAATGATAAACAGAACAATATGTCAGGAAGGTATCAAGTGCCACTTACATGAACTTTTGCCCTACTCTGCAACTGAAGACAAGCCCTTCCTTAGTATTCTGAATCCTTCTTCCCTATATACTGTCTCATTCTCCTTTGATAGCCCCCAGATAGGAGTTTGCCTTTAGGTACCAACCACATAAATTCAGTTTTTAAGTTTCCTCTTGTTGCTTCATTTTGACTGATATAATAATAATTATATTCGGTATCTTTTTGAGATATTCTAACTATAGTTATCTAACTTTGGCCAGCCATCTCACAAACACTTTGTTCAAGCCAAAAGGAGGACCGGGCTAGCAGATGTGGATACCTCAATGTAAAACCATCAGAACTCTGGGGAAAATATACCCAATTACAACATGGGAGTCTGAGATCATCTAATTTAAATTTTTCATTTTACAGATGAGGAAACAGAGGTATGGATTATTGCAATGGCTCGTCTAAAGTGACATAGCTATTAAGTGGTGATGTTAGGAATCAAATATCTATTTTTTTCTTTTGTCATCATGTCAGTATGATTATGAGTTAATAATATTAGCTTATGCTGTGGATAACTCTCTATGCTCTTATATTTATTTCAGCTTTCCCATAGATCCACAAAGAAGGAAAGAGAGAAAAAGGGCAATTGTTTATCCCATAGACAAAATGTAAGTCAGGAATGGAGTGTGATTTTTTTTTTAGATTGTAAAACTGGATGCCATTTAAAAAAATATAATAATCACAAGGGTAGTTTTTTTGGTTATTAGAGAAGAATAACTGACTATCTTCCATTAGCATAGATTTTTCCTGCACAACTGTTATGCTCATTAATATTGGCAAATGAAATAAACCTAAAAGCCACTTCTATTCATCTTGTCATTTGGGGAAAGCCAAAGGGACGTCCCTTTTCCTATCTCTCATGGTATTTGTTTGTCCTGGAATTATTCTCTATGATGCCCTACAGAACCCCAAGTGTATATGTATTAGCAAAGCATCTAAGACTGGTAGATATTTTTCATTCTGCGGCCACTAAAGAATACTAAAGGTCCAGTGAACTCCATGAGGTCCCTCAATTATTTTCTTGTAGTGTAATTTTGTTGAAATGAATATGCTGACAGAAATCCCATCTCAGGCTCAAGGGCCTTACAGAAAAATTGCTGAAACTAGGTTTCTTTACAGTGAATTAACAAGGAGAAAAGTAGCAAGAAAGTGTTTTTTAACTCATCGGAGGAAGGGGGGCAGCTAGGTGGTGCAGGATGGAGATAGGATAGTGAGCCAGACCTGGAGTCAGGAAGACCTGGCTTCAAATTCAGCCAGAGAAACTTACTAGCTGTGTGACCCTGGTCAAGTCACTTAACCCTTTTTGCCTCAGTTTCCTCATCTATAAAATGAGCTGGAGAAGAAATGGCAAACCATTCCAGTATCTTGCCAAGAAAACCCCAAATGGGGTCTCAAAAAGTCAGAAACAACTGAAAAAATTACTGACAACAAAAAGGAAAGGAGGGAAAGTTGAGTATAGGTTACATTGACTGTTATGAAGTCTAGGGCAGGGAAATGAAGAGCACAGCCAACAAATTATTCAATCAGCATTTATTAATGCTCCATGATATACCAGTCACTGCTTTAGAGATACAAATAAAAAGGCGAGACTATCCCTGACCTTAGGGAAGTTTCATTCTGTGAGATGGAGATATGTTCATATATAAACAAATACAGGATACACACACAAAACACAATGGAGGGTTAGGAGCAAAAGGTCTTGAAAGAAGTGTCACTTGAACTGAGCCTTGATGGAATCTAGTGGTACCTGGAAGCATAAAAGAGAAAGGAGACTACTCTTGACATGAAGAACAGCTTTAAGAAGGCATGGAGGCTAGGGTAGAATGGAGAGGATTCCCCCACCTGCCTTGCGATGGTCTATTGACAGAAAGAGTTTCAAAAGAAAAAGTCAGTTTTAGGGAGGAAGAAGCTGGTCAAGAAGACTACGTCTGAGAACTGGATTTGGATTTCTGAACCGTGGCTTAAAGAAAAGGAAAAACTTGGCTTCTGGCCAAACACTGGGGGCACCTAACCAGGGTTGGTAATAATTTGTTGGCCTGGAATCTTGCCAATGTAATCAAAAGGGTGTAGATTGAAAAGACACTGAGCTGAAAAGAAAGGGTAGCTCAGTGTAACATAGAGCAGTGGTTTCCAAACATTATGTGGTGATGCCCTCTTTCATTTATAAAGAAGTAATATTTTTCATGAAACAATCTACCCAAATGATTTTCTTAGTACATATGTTATTTGAATAAACTGAAGAATTTACTACAATTTTTAAAGGAGAGTCAAGTTTAAGCATACAATAAAATGATGTAGTACACATATGTTTATTAATAAATTCTTTACAATTTTATACTATATAAAATAGCAGTATTATAATGTCAAAAGCAGACTTGTTTTTTTTTCTGCATAATGTTTCTCAGAACATAGGGATATTGATGATATCACTATTCCTAATTCTTCTTTAATCATTGGGTTGAACATTCTATCTTTATAACAATAAGAATAGAAAATCTTATTTTACACAAATAATAATGAACAATAGTAAAATTGATATTAGTTTTAAAACAAAAGAAAGAGAACTCCATTTGTCTGAAGCCAAATCATAGTGATATTTCAAAGCTCAAACACTTGTTTCAGCATACTACCACAAGACAAGTCTATTAGCCATTCTTCTTCAGCTGTCGTAACAACAAATATATTACTCATGTAACAATTTGAAAAACTATGTATCTCATCATTCATATTGCTTGACACAAGTGATTGTGAGGCATGAAATGTGTCCGGGTTGCAAAAAGGGTTTCATTTTTAACTAGTGCTTATAGTTTTTGCTGTTTGTCCAAGCATTGATTGTGTTATTAGTACAGTCTAATTCAATTCTCTTATATAACATAATTTCATTAAAAATTGACATTATATGGAAAAATTTCTTAATATGACATTGCCAATAATAGCTTTGGAAAAGAACACATATCCCCTAAAATCATTTTCAGCAGCATATCATACAAATGGAATCAAATGGGCATCTTTAACTACAGCTGTTGTTTCACCCACTTGCAATGCAATATGAGATTTGTTTCTCAATTAATTGCAAAGGTCTTCAAACAATTCTTTTTGTCATACTATATGAAAGTGGAATTATTTAAGCTAGTTTTCATTAGATTTTTTCCCAAGCATTTTAACCACATCTTTCATATCAAGTGACATAAACATTTATCCCATTGAATGTGATACTTTAAACTTTGCGAATCTATACGTGACCTATTGCAATGTAAGTAATTCTTTTGATATCACAGAAATGGTTTTTGAAAAGTTGTTTTTGCTTATTGAAAGCCTGTAATTTTCTCTGGAAAAAATGTCTTGCTAGCATATTCTACATATACACATCGAATGTGCCATTATGCATTATTAGGATTCATGCTATCTGTAGCTAAAACATTCATATAAAGTAAACACAGTGGTCTTTTGTCAATAAGATGTCCTTAAGAATCACAGTGATTAACTTTATGAATTCCATCTTCTGAATGTGGGTTCTTTGCTTTGTGTTTCTACAGATCTTCTAATTAAATGTCAATATCTTTACTTGTATTAGTTTCACCTCTTCCAATGAATTTTTCTCTTCAAATGGGCTATGTGTTTATCCGATAGAAATTGATAAGATTTAACATTTTTAAAAAATGGAGATAAAAACATTTAAAATGATTTAATTTAAATTGTTCAAATTGTCAATTTGCAAAATTGCAAATTGTAATTGTTCAAAAATGCCCAATGATTAGCTTAATTTCCTCAAATTACTTTATGAAAGTATTTTAAGTAGCTTATTATATTTTACTTAATCAAATGAAAAATATTGAGAAATATAACAGGTATTATGGTATTTTAACTTCTATGCAAAAATTACTTGTCTTTGAATTTACACACTTCACATTCAATGCAACCTACATCCTGAGAACACAATACATGTGCATCATGAGACAATGACAACACATCACTCTCGTTAGATTCAAAATCGCCGACTCAAATTTTATCTCATTTGCACACACCATATTAAATAATTAATTACTGAGCAGTATTCACTGTCATTTGCAGCAAATTCAACACCGGCTTTGAATTGACCCTTGTTTTTATTGAGGAAAAAAAGTGGGCAGGGGGCATTTATGCAGGAGATGTACTTTAAGATACCAAATAATTTTGACCACTGTCTAAAGTATCCTAAGAAGGATTTTATGCCACCTATATATAGCCACTCCCCGTAGTTTGGAAATAGATGTCACATGAGTGTTAGTTTAACAGTCTAAGAGTATTTAACCCAGAGAATTGAAGACTAGGAGGTACATGATAGCTGACTTCAAGTATTTGAATGACTGTCATGTGGTACAAGGATTAGATCTGTTTTGCATGTTTTCTGGTAAGCCCAACAATGAAGTAAGGTGCCAACCCAGAGGGATATGGGGTTCATCTAGTAGCATTTGCTTTCCATTGGTGGGTTCTTACTGCCATGCTTCACCCAGTAGGTATGGCTGCCAGCCACCTAATTTTGGTCCTAATATTTGTTTTATGCCTAAGGGGAAAGGATCACAAGCAAGTCATAATTGGGTCAAGGCAAACAAACACAGTTCTTTGGATATTCCCTTGGAAAGATCATACTGGCACCAAGGTGAGAAAAATGCATCAGTCACACTTTAAGAAGGCACGGAGAGTAGAGATGCAGATGGCATGGGAAATGGAATAGGAAGGTGAAGGGGTACATAGAACCACTTACATAACAGTAGATCAGAGTAGGGAGCACTGATTGACTCATAACAATTTGAAGAGTACCTGAGACACAAGGTTTTGGAGCTCCATACTTAAAAGGTTCTAGTAGTGCTGCGGAACATGAAGACTAAATGCCTCTTTAGGTTATTGGTGCTACCCTATGGTGTTTTATTAACCTACTGAACGTCTCAGGCCTATCTGCAGCTGCCTGTTGGTTACCTACCTGGCTTCCCTCAATTTGACACATAGGCTCTGAAGGTTGCCACGATTAATTTAGGAGGCAGTTTGGGCAACTGGTTGCTATGTTCTTCTTTATATATTTTAGTTCCTATTTCCTTATGGTATATATTTACTCACATATTACTTATATATTATACTTATACTTATACTCATATATTTACATACTAAACTAATCGAGGGGTTGGGGATTAGCATAGGGTCAATAACAAATTACAATTTCAGCACAGTGTGGCAGTACAGGGCACAACTAGAAGCAATGGGGACAAATTGCAGAATCTAATTTCAGCTTGATAAAAATTGGAGTTACCTAAATGTGGGGTGGGTTGCCAAAAAAGGTAGTGGGTTCTTCCTCATTCATGCTCTCCAAAGAAAAGACTGAATGGTCACTTCCTGGGAACACTGTAGAAGGGATTCTTATTCAGATAAAGGTTCCAACTAGAAAGGCTTTGAGGTCACTTCCAACCTGGAGATTCTGCCATTCTGAAAACTCTAATCTATTTTTTCATAACGAAATATTTCAATTTATATACTTTCTAGCGGTCACATAGCATTACAGTTATCCTTAGATAACTTTTCATCTTTAATTTACATTGGGTCCATTGCCAAATTATAGCTCTACTTCCTTACAGTGTATATAGATATTTATATAGATACAAATATCAACATATATAGATATAAAGTTATATCTATATAAAGACACACACACATATGTATCTTTACATCTACATATGTGTGTATATATCCAGAATATATTTGTGTGTATGTATGCATGTATACAAATGTATGTATTCATATATATGTATACATGTGTATATATACATGTATGGGTACATATATGCTTATTCACACACACTTTGCCCATATGCTCTGTGGACCTGGAAAGGATGGGAGAACTTGTCTTATCACATTAACCCCTTCAGTCTCAACCCCCTTCCTGTGATCATCAATAAAACCTCCTTGTGAAGAAGAAGAAGAAGAAGAAGGAGAAGAAGAAGGAGAAGGAGAAGGAGAAGGAGGAGGAGGAGGAGTAGGAGGAGGAGGAGGAGGAGGAGGAGGAGGAGGAGGAG
>NW_020954580.1:3237101-3271578 GCF_900497805.2 Vombatus ursinus | reverse complement strand
AAAGAAAGAAAGAAAGAAAGAAAGAAAGAAAGAAAGAAAGAAAGAAAGAAAGAAAGAAAGAAAGAAAGAAAGAAAGAAAGAAAGAAAGAAAGAAAGAAAGAGGATGACCTGGAATTAATGTTCAAATTCATGTGGAAAATTCTTGGGCCAGATTATTTTAGAAAGAGTCCCCTTGACAACTTATTTTTTTAATAGTGTCATAAGATCTCATGGTAAAATTTCACAGCTGAGGAGGATGCTTAGAAGTCATCTGTACACTACTTCTATATATGTGACCCCATTAAAAACTCAGCACATTTTATTTCCTGATGTGTCTGGACAAATTACAAATATTTCAAGTATGGCTTCATCTACCTACACAATATGAGAATAAATGTTTGAAAAATTAAAATATGAGTTAATCCACAGGTTGTTTAGGGTGCATGTGGCTAACTAATGAGCTCCCCCCGCCCAATAAATTTGCCCCATAGATGTTTTGGCACTGCATAGATGCAGGAAAAGGAAGTATGATAAGACCCAGGGTCCATTTCATATCAGTCAACACCATATGGTAAATAAAATCTCATTCTGGAAATTTTGCGGATTAACCATCCTGATTGGGGTCAGGGTAAACAGTTTTGAATACTTGAACGCAAAAGCTTGAATTCAGAAAATGTGTCTTCCCCTCAAGATATATTGTAACCAATACCATGGGGTTTTTTTAGCACATTAGCATTACAACAAAAACTTTGAAAGTTTGGGCATCACTACTGCTCAAACAATCGCTGCAAGACTTGGAGAATCAATCGTGTTTCAGGGATGGAGAAGGGAAGAAAGATGACAAAGATAGGATTTTATGAAGACCTTTCTTGGAGTGTATATGATATAGCTAAAGAGGTGAGGGATAGGAAGTATTTGAAGAGGACCACTGCTTTTTATATTTGTGTGTCTTTGTGTATGTGTGTTCATGTTTATATATGTGTAATGGTATGTCAGAGAGGTGTAATGGAAAGAACATTTTGAATTAGAAGACCTAGGTTTAATTCTGCCTCTGATACTTTCTAGTTATGTGATTGATCACTATATAAATGTTAGCTTTCTGTTCAGTCATTTTCAACAGTGTCTAACTCTTTGTGACCCCATTTGGGGTTTTCTTGGTAGAGATATTGGAGTAATTTACCATTTTGTTCTTGAGTTCATTTTACAGATAGAGAAACTGAGGCAAACAGAATTAAGTGACTTGTCCAGGATCACACAGATAGTGAGTGAGGTCAGATTTGAACTCAGGGCCCAGCATTCTCACTATTGGGCTACCTAGCTGTTATGTTAGCTGTTATGATGATGATGATGATGATGATGGTGATTGAGTTCAGATCCAGCTTCAGAAATTTACTAGCTGTGTGACCCTAAGAAAATCACTTACTCTTTGACTGCCTCAGTGTCCTCACCTGTAAAATAGGGATAATAATAGCATCTATCTGTCAATGTTGTTATGAGAATCCGATGAGTAAAGTTCTTTGCAAACCTTAAAGCCCTATCTAATACTAGCAATGGTGATGATGATGCTATAGCACAGTACCTGACACATAATCAATGTTTAGTAAATACTTGTTGACTTGCCTCATCTCCTTCCCTAATCATTTTGTACATACTTGTGCTTAACCATTTGTATACATCAACATCTATATGTATGGTGTTTTCTTGCAACAAAATGTAGGCCCCTTGAAGATGGGGGCTGTTCTTATTTTTGTCCAGCACAAAAGATGCTTTCTAAATGGTTGTTTGCTTAGATTGTTGAATTTTTTGCTCACATACAAAGAAGCCCACCTTAACTACTTTATTTTAGTCCTCAACTGGAGTGTTTGTGTTTTTTTTTTATTCCATTTACAATGTCATTAGCATTTTAGAATTTGAATTCAATTTACCTTTAAATTTGCCATCCCTGCAGTCAAATTCCAAGAGTTTGTTACTGATGGAGAGAAGTGGTGGTAAACATCATTCAAAAACATTAGATAATCCAATTCTTCAGATCAGGCAAAACAGACTCCCACGGCAAGTGCTTATTTGTAAATGTTCTGACCTCAATGCTATGATCTCATTTTCCATCCAAAGGGCATAAGACTGATCAAGTACCAAAGAAGGGCTTAGCACATCAAGCACATGAAGATCTTACACTTAAAAAAAAAGAGTAATACTTCTCAATATTTCTTAAGTAAATTCTTTATTTGTGTGTTATGCATAATTCATTTTGTGTCTACAGACAATGTATATTGATTCAATAAATATTGCCTAATCACCTTGTTATATTATCAGATTGATTCTTTCAGTGTCTAGGTCCTGATTTTATTCATATTAAAGTCTGCTAAAATTATTCCATTTCAAAGAATGAATTTTTTCCCTTTTTAAATAATAATTATTAAATTCTTCCCACTGGAAGATTCTGCTCCACTTTTTTTTCTTTTCATGTCCCATTTTGATTTCCAATATATAATTGTTGTATCTTATAAACTGATGCAGGATACCTGAGCTTTCTGGAAAATGTTTCTAGATTTTAATATATTTCTGAATTTATTAATGTGGGTGAAGCCTCATTTTGGGTGGATCAAAACCCATTTTTAGCTTCAAAAGTCATCATGGCCAAAAAATCCATCTTCTTAGAGTTCCATTTCCTGGTAATGAACTATTCTATTCTGTACTAGATTAGTCCTCAAACAACAGACATACGGTCTTCCATTGTCCATCCTGGCATTTTTTGCTACTGGATGCCACCAGAGTTTGTGGTATGTAGATTTAGCCTTCAAGAACCCACAGAATGGCATAGGAGTAGGGCTTTTTGTGGTTTATGAAACATATCCAGTTAATAAATAAGTTGATGGCAAATCTTTGAGCAGCAGAAATGCTCTGTTACTTTGATTCTCTAGACAAGATGTATCAACTAGATGATTTGTGAGCTACTTTAGTTCCATTTCAGAATTCCTAGGACTGGCTCTGTAAAGCTCATATTCATAAATAGGAGTGAATAAAGAACCTTGTTATGATATCTACTTGTATATGGCCATAGAACTTGCTGAATAACTTATTTTATACATTTGCTGTATTTATTGCACCACTGAAAATCTGGCATTGGTAGATATTTCTCATTTTTATGGGGTGATTATTGGGTGCCATGCCTTACACTGAGTTCGCCTACAAGATTTTCCTGTTCACTGGATAAGATGTAAGGTGTTTGACATTCTTATTTCTTCAAAATTCTAAAGATCAAAACATAATAGAAAGCAGCTCAGAGAGATTTGCCTGCTAATCAGGAAGCAGGCAGAAAAGGGCTGCTCTCACTTAAAACTGAAGGTGACTATTTTCACTTGAAAAGCCAGAGGCCCTTATGCTCCCTGAATTGAAAAGGCAATTCAAGGAGATGGACTACATTCACTCAAGCTGGAATGCAGTCAGAACAGAAAGGATGGACCACTATCTATCACTTGAGGCTGCCTGAGATTTCAATGACTGCAAATAAAACTGGAGTCTTGACCTCATCTCAAAGACAAAGTCACCAAGAGTATGGTTTTTGAAATTGAGGAGGAGGCTTGAATAAGGGTCAGTAACAATAATGCCTCTAGCAGTTTCCCCACCCCACCCCAACCCTCCGGCAATGTAGACCAAGTGCTATTCACATTCAGCCAGATGGCACATATACAATCTCTTAATATCACTAGGATATTTGAAAGAATTAAAAGCTGTTACTGCTGCTATTATAATTGTGTTGTCCAGACTTGTGATTTTAAGTCTCTAGAGAACTCCCAGTAAGTAAACTCCCTCTACTCATGCAATATATATATCTCTTGTCTTAAACCAATTGATCAACAAGTGTTTCTTAATCACTGACTGTATTTCAGGCACGGTGTTAGGCACTGGGGATACCAGTGCAAAGAATAAAAAAATCCCTACTCACAAAGAAATTACATTCTAATGGGAGTGAAGGGGCAACAAGTACAGGTAAATTATATGCAGCATAAATAAATATAAGGTAGGTGTCCATTCTATCCAGGTAGATTAACTATGACCACATAGATTTGTCTATGTGTGTATATATGTGTGTATACACACATATATATATACACATACATGTATATACATATACATACATACATATGCACACATCCATACATACATATACATGTGTGTGTGTGTACATGAGTACCCTCACAGGGACATATGAATGGAAATGTGTAGGGCCTCTATTGCCCAAGCTTCTTCAAGAGGAACTTTGATTCCCACCAAGAAGGGAGCAGGAGATTGAGGCCATAAGCCTGGTTGCTCTCCTGAAGCAGGGTGTATCAGGCTAGTTACTCAGTCGATACACTTTTTTTTTTTTTTTTTTTTTTTGCTGAGGCAGTCTAGGTTAAAAGACTTGCTCAGGGTCACACAGTTAGAGTCAAGTGTCTGAGTTCTGATTTGAATTCAGGTCCTCCTGACTCCAGGGCAGGTGCTCTATGCACTGCACTATCTAGCTGTCCCCAATACACATTTTTAAAAAGTCCCTACTATGTGTTGGGCATTGTGCTAAGCTCTTGGGATACAAAGGAAAACAAAAGAAAGTCCTTGATATCATGGAACTGACAATCTGATTAGGAAGATAGTATGCAAATAGCTATGTATAAATAAGCTGTTGACAGGATACATTGGAGATAATGAAAAGAAATAAGAAATTAGCAAAAGGGAGATTGAGAAAGATGTCTTGTGGTTGCTGGGACTTGAAGGAAGCCAGAGAAGCCAATAGGCAGAGATGTAGAAGGAGAGCACTTCAGTCACAAAAGACAGCCAGTGAAAATGCTTGGAATGGGGAGATAGAAATTTTTGTTTGAGGAATAAAAATGATATCTATCCACCCCACTAAATATTGCTAGCCTAGGAGGAATAACTTTAGGTTTGTGCTGTACTTAATAGTTGCTATCCCTTTAATGGGGAAGGAGTAACCAAACCTATATATCCAAAGGCTTGACTCTCTTCCCACCAAATGACAGTGAAGCAAAAGCCATCACAGAGTGAATCATGAATAAACCCATTTATCTATGTTGACAGCAAACAGAAATCAGGAAATTATACCCCCAAAATATATGACTATACCCAGAGAGAATGAACTCTCCCACTGGGGGTGAAATATTTCAGCTCAATCATAAGAGTGAAAGTCCCCAATATTACCCAAGAGGAAACTCCCAGAAGTCTCTCCTTTGGTGAATCTGGAATACAGACATGCTGCAGGCACCAGTTCCTCTACATAGACTTCTTTCTGAAGCTTTTTTTTTTCTCTCTGCCCAGGGTTCAATTCCTGAAGAGATCCTGGAAGCACATATATGTTCAATCATAGCTGGAAACCAAAAGAATCAATATCCCACCTCTCCCAATATGTCACCAACTCTTCCCCTCATGAAGGTATGGAATATTGAATTATCATTCTTTAGCAATCAGAAAGGTCTTTTGTAACTGGGTTTGAGTCCCAGGTTACACACACACACACACACACACACACACACACACATAAAGTTAATAAATACAAATATATACAACATAGTTAAATATAAGGTAGTTTGGAAGGGAAATACTAGCAGAAAATTTTATGAACTGATGTAAGTGAAGTAGGCAAGACCAGGAAAACAACATACACGATAAGAACAACAATGTAGATGAAAAGAAGGAAAGAATAGCAAAGGAAGGGAAGGGAAGGGAAGGGAAGGGAAGGGGAAAGAAAACTAGATAATTATTATCTTGGTTGGCACCAAAGAAGAGCAATGAGAATGTACCTCCTTCTCTTCCTTGTAGAAGTAGAGGACTATGGATATGGAATGCTGTTTATAGACTTGGGTTTGGTTGATGCATCATTTAACTTATAGCTGAAATGCTTCTTCTTCCTCCATCTTTCATATAAATATATATATATATACATATACATATATATAGAGAGAGAGAGTTGTATATATATATTCATATTGCTGTAGGAGATGACTCTCTGGTTAGTAGAGAGGGATGGGTAAATTAAGGTGCTATAAAAACAAATAATAGAAATATTTTTTAAAATTAAAAATAATCCAGATAGTAAATGATTCAATAATAATCCTAGTGACTGACCATTTTCTTATAACTTGATATTCTTTTATCATTTGGGGTTTTTATAGATATTGAATCTCAAAGAGTATGAATTTAACTAACCCAAATTTAACCATAATAACACCAGCACGGTTAGAAAAGTTTACAGGTTTATACATTCTTAATGGAAAGTTTATGTTCCAATTTCAAGTCAGGAGATTTGGCTTGAGAAGGTGGATATACTTGT
This sequence comes from Vombatus ursinus, assembly GCF_900497805.2. NCBI lineage: Eukaryota > Metazoa > Chordata > Mammalia > Diprotodontia > Vombatidae > Vombatus > Vombatus ursinus. Next base: position 3,265,274 of record NW_020954580.1, on the reverse strand, counting down.
GGTATGTACCTACTCCGCCAATTTTTGAATGGAAGTAAACCAGCCATGTCTTTGAAGCTGCCTTAGAGTGCAGTAGCTGATTCCACAAAGGGAATATAGAGATTAGAAATAGTTAAGAAGTAAGCTCCTATTTACATGAACCAAAAGGTGGTTTAATGGAAAAGGGTAGGGGTGGGGTGGAGGAAAATAACTATAGTGTTAGTCTTTTTATGAGTCACATGAGGAAGCAATTCCAAATCACTGTTTTTCTCTAACAAGGAATTCCTTCAGTGTATTTTAGAAACAATTCTATAAATGTCAGCATGTTTTATGCTAATTCTTCATACATAATACATTAATTTTACAGGCATTTAAATCAATCCCTTTTATTATTCCTTGTGTACTGTGTACTGTTCTGAGAAGTAACCTGACTCCTTGATGTAGTTATATATGTTGCCCTAATTGTCAGGTGTTTAAGAGTTTTTAATGCCAGACTAGGTTCTCCCACTCTCAAAATCATGGGTAAGAAGTTGGGTAAAGTTATCTTATCTCAGACTTTATCCTTGTGGCAGCCATTAAATCAGTTATGAATGAAACAATGGACCATTCTAATTTATTGTACCCCATTAAAACAATTCCATGAGTAATGGGTTTAGGCTTAGGGGGTCAATGTGGTATTTCTTGGGGCAGTATAGATGGGAATCCAAAAACTTAAAAACCTAAATCATTTGATGACTTCACTTTGCCATCAGTGCAAGCTCTAATGCTTTTGACTAAAAGCACCCACTTAAGTTTCAAAACAAAGGATAAAATATAAGCCAAACTGCAGAATAAACTGTAAAATGTAGGGGGTGAGTGTGTGTGTGTGTGTGTGTGTGTGTGTGTGTGTGTGTGTGAAACAACCTGTTAGAACAAAACTGTAGACCAAAATTCATGTAACAAATTTTGGAGTCAGTTTCATACAATGATATCATCAAAACTAAGCATCACTGTGGAAATTAAGGGGAGTCCATTCTTTCTTGGTTTCTTGAAGCCTCCTATGCAAAAAGAGAGATTTCAGGAGTCACAAGCCAGTTTCACACTGTAATTAATATATCTTTTCTGAAATGCATCTTGAATTACATGAGTCAGAATAGAATAAACCTAAGAAGCTTCTGAGAGAACTCCAGATTCACAGAGCTAAAGAAGTGAGACAATCTTCTACATTATGTAGATGAGCTTATAAAGCATGGCATCAATAATAACAGAACAAATAGTCTGGCTTCTCTGAGTATGACAAGGTCAAAATTAAATAGATGAGATGATCTTACCTTGTCAACTATAATTAGTGAATACTGGAGAATTTGGAGAAAGCTGTGCTTCTTATAATCAACCTCTCAGAGCACCAAAAAAAAAAAAATCCAGTCATAAAGTTTAATCTTTATTTAAAGGTGGCCTGAAATTACAGGGAAATTGAATAACAGCCAATTTGTTTATACCTAAAGGATACAGAATAGATAAAGCAATAGAGTATCATTGTATGCATGAAAGCTAGTTAATATAATCTGAATTCAACTTATTCATCAAAAAAATCTGATTTAGTATTTGTTACAAAAGTCATGTGCAAATGCACCATCATTATGAATTTTAAATATCAGTGTCCTGGTACATTAATATCATTATCACTCTCACTCCTTGCTTCTCTTTTGTAGTCTCTAACTAAAAGTCCTAGAAGAAATATTTGCTGTAATATAATTCAACTGAACAGGATATACACAATAATAATAATAACTACAACAACAATAATAACTAATTTATAAAACACTTCAGTGGATTATCTAATTTGACCTTCATAAAAACCTTGCTCGATAAAAATTGCAAGTATTATTTTCACTTTACAGATGAAGATTCACACATAATGCACACTTAATTAGTGCCTTTCAATTTATGATTGAAAATGCTGAGATTCTAGTAGGATAAGTAACCTGATTTGCCCAACCAAGTTCATGGATCTAATAGGTGGCTTGAATGCAAGTCTTCCATTTCTAAGAACAGATCTCATTTTAGTCTACTAGGGTGCAGAAGCAGCTGAATAGAGCAAGCTATTAACTGAGTAATCACAGCTAGGTCAGTCTGAAGAAAAGTTTCAAAGTTAGACTCCACATAATACAAAATGTTAGAGTCTCTCCATAGTAATCATATCATACAGTCCTGCCTGGCATAGAATAACCAGGAATGAACCAAGACAGACTAGGGAATAAACTGTTCCTTCTCAGTGGTGAAGAGAATTTTTAAGATGAAAGCTTTCTGAGCCTAGTTAGGCTCATATTCCATCTTAACATTTCCTTATTTCACCAGGAATTAAATTCAGAGGGGATATAATTATTGGTAAATACCTTTTAATAATGGGCAGCTAAGTGGCACAAAGGATAAAGCACTGGGCCTGAAGTAAGGTAGATCTGAGTTCAAATCTAGCTTCAGCTGTGGGATCCTAAGCAGTCACCTAACCCAGCTTGCCTCAGTTTCCACATCTGTAAAATGAGCTGGAGATGGAAATGACAAACCACTCCAGTATCTTTGCCAAGAAAACCCTAAATGGGGTGACAAAAGCATTTATATCATGTTTTAAAGTTTGTAAAGTATTTAAGCATGCTAGCTTGTTTGATCCTCACAACAACCCTGGGAGATAGGTGATATTAATGTCCCGATTTTACAGAGCAGGAAATTGAGAGCTGAGAAAGGTTAAACAACTTTCCCATGGTCATTAGCTACTTTCTGAGACAGAATTTAAACTCAGATCTTTCCTGACTGCAAGTGCAGTGCTCAAACCACTGGTCTACCTAGCTGCCTCAATGAAGAGCCCTTGTTCTGAAATGAAGGCCATTTCCTGAGTTTGTAACCATAAGCCAAACTAAAGTGTTCTTGTTTATGAAAAATTGAAATGTAAAATGGAAGATCACAGATTGCTTTTGTTTTTTAAAGTAAATATAGTTAAAGAAGAAATTCAGGTAAAATGGCAAGACAGTAGAAACTTAAGGAAGTTGACTCTTCCAAAACCTCTTTAGTAAATAGAGAAGGGAAGGGAAGGGAAGGGAAGGAAAGAAGGAAGGAAGGAAGGAAGGAAGGAAAGAAGGAAGGAAGGAAGGAAGGAAGGAAGGAAGGAAGGAAGGAAGGAAGGAAGGAAGGAAGGAAGGAAGGAAGGAAGGAAGGGAGAGAGGAAAGTGAGGAAGAGAGGGAAGAAAAGAAGGAAAGGAGGTGAGGAGGAAAGGAACAAAGGAATGAAAGAATGCATAAAGAAAGGAAGAAAAGAAGAGGAAAGAGAAAGAAGGGGAAAAGGAGAGAAGGGAGGGAGATAATAAGGAAAGGAGAAAGCATAAAAGGAAGATGAGGTGTGAGGAAGAGATGGAGAGGAACAGAAGAAGGGAAAAGGAAAAAAATAATCAAAATACAAGAAAAAAGAAAGAAAAAAAAACTTCCTGGGACAGGAGATGTTATAAGACCATAGCTCTAAAGCTGGAAGGAATGTCAGAATCCATCCAATCCATAGGTGTTGTTTATAGAGCCATTTCCTCTAAATCTGTGACCCAAAAAATATATAATTTAAAGAAAATGAATAATTATAAATAAATAACTGATTTGAAGTACTTATTTAGTTTATTGGAAATAACAGCTCTATGGAAATAACTAAAAGGGAGAAATAGGGAATATGTAGTCTTTTCAAGTACATAGAGAATGCTCACAAAACTTTATCATATATACTAGATCTTTGAGTAGCTCAACATAAAATAAAAATAGCAGAATGTATAGCCATGCTGTATTTGCAGACACTAGTGTAATAAAATTTGAATTGAATTAAATAGGTTAGAGTTTGTATTTAATGAATACAAATATATATATATATATAATTAACCAATAAAATTCTATATGTGGTTATGTGATTTTTATAATTTATATATAATATAATAATAATTAAATGTCTATTAAACCAAGAATGATTTAAAAATGTCAGAAAAAGGACAATACAAAACATAAAAGAAAATAAGAATACCACACATTAAAATTGATTGAGTGAAGCTAAATTTGTTTGTAGAAGTAAATTTACAACACTTACTGCCTACATTAATGAAAATCAAGAAGAAAATGAATAGATAAAGTTTATGCCCAGACAAAAGGAACAAAACAACAGGCCAAAGTAAAGTAACAACAGCTAGAGGTTATAAATGTAAAACTAGAAATAAATAATACAGAAAATGAAAGACAAATTGCATTAATATATCAATTGGGTGCTGTTTGTGTTTTTTTTTTTTGAAGAGATAAATATGATAAACCACTAGCAAACAACAGAAAGAAAAAAAAAAGAGAAACAAGTCACAAAATGTGAAGAAGATATTTCGACATACAAAAGAAATTAAGAATGTTATTAGGGATGGTTATAATAACATTTTTAAATTAGAGGAGGCAAAGGATGTTATGCTTATAAAAATGTCAAAATTTGCACAAAAGATTATTGAAAATTCAAATACACCAATCTCACATAAAGAATAGAATGATAGGTTTAATAGTAGAAAGAATTTAAGAGGTCATCTAGTCATTTTTCAGTTGAGGAAACTGAGGACCAGGGAAGTAAAATGACTTGTCTAAGATTTCACAGGTAGTAAGTATCAGGGCAGGTTTTGAACTGAGGTTATCAAACTCAACAGCCACTTACCATTATACTTCAATTCCTCCAAATTAGACAAGTCATCAAATAATTACCTTGCAAAAACAAAAATAAAACTGTCCAACTGATCCAGACAGTAAATCATGAATTTTTTAACCCTTCTCAAGCAAATAATATCTATATTACAGAGATTGCTTGTAAATATAGATGAGACATTAACAATGGAACGGTATCTACTTTAAAAGAGATTTTGGTCTATTTTAATTATGGAAAGTATATAAAAAAAAGTGATTCAAACAATTCAGAGCACAAGGAGACTGTCTTTTTAACTTGCCTCAAAGAATGTATCCCATAAACTAAAAATAAAGTATCTTTCATAGGCTGCTTGGACTCTTCCTTGCAGGCAGCTCCTGTTCTACATTCTTGGGTCACCTTGAGGCCAGTGGCTGAGTAAACAAAAGAATTAATGTTCACCATGGACTCGATATTAATGATGCCCAAGTATCTCTCCTTACTTTCTGTGAGGCAAATATAGCTTTGATTTCTAGATCTAGAAGAGATAACACCAAATATAAAAAATATGAATTTCTTTAATGAGTATTGATGAAAAATACTAAATAGTGTATTAGTTACCAGAGTACAGCAATCTATTATAGAAATCATTCATCATGTGAAGTAAAGTAAGGCTTATAGTAGCTATGTAATTATTCATCACATTAAGTAAAGTAGGGTTTACACTAGCTATGTTATGTTGGTTTGATGTTAGAAAAACCACATAACATTTAACATAGTGTTTAAACAACAGTTAAAATGACTCACATTAGATTTTTTTTAAAGTTGGTATAGAAAAAAACAGATAAAATCTAGCATTCTTTCATGTAAAAATCACTAACAAGAATATTAATGAAGAGATATTCCTCAATAGTAAAAATTTCTAAAATTTCAACAATATATACAATGAAAAAAATTAGAAGCATTGCCACCAAAATTAGGTATAAAACAAAGTATAAAATAAAATATACTATTTCACTACTTTCTTTTGATATCATCGTCAAATCCAGCAACTGTAGTAAAATAGGAAAATACATCAGTTGAATTAAAATGGGAACTAATGATGTTATCCATTATTTGCAGATGGTACGTATGTGTGTGTATGTGTGTATAATTTTAAAATAATAAATAAAACATTAATTCAACAAGGTTATTGTATGTAAGATTAGCTCACAAAAATAATTCATTTTCATTTACTATTTATAAAGATCAAGAAAACTAAGTGAAAAAAATAAATTGTATTTATAAGAAAAAACTAAAAAAAAATCAATTACTCAAAATCTAACCTACTTAAAAGTAGCCATGGCTTATAAGACAACTATATTATTATTATTTTATATATTTTAAATTAATTTATTTTGATTTATCAACAATCACTTCCATAAGTTTTTGAGTTTTAAATTTTTCTCCCCCTCCCTCCTCATCTCCCTCCCCAAGACAGCAATCAATCTGATATAGGCTATAAATGTACATTCCTATTAAACATATTTTCACATTAGTGATGTTGTAAGTAAGAATCAGAAACAATAGGAGGAAGCACAAGAAAGAGGAAACAAAACAAAACAAAAGAAATAAAACAGCACACAGTGTGCTTCAATCTGCATTCAAACTCTGTAGTTCTTTCTTTGGAAGTGGATAGCATTTTCCATCATGAGGCCTTTGGAGATGTGTTAGATCCTTGCATTGCTGAAAAGGGCTAAGTCTATCAATATTAGTCATCGCACAACTTGGCTGTTACTGTGTACAATGTTCTCCTGGTTCTGCTCACTTCACCCAGCAACAGACCATACAAGTCTTTCCAGGTTTTTCTGAAATCATCCTGTTCATCATTTTTTATAGCTCAATAGTATTCCATTACATTCATATACCACAACTTGCTCAGCCATTCCCCAATTGATGGGCATCCTCTCAATTTCCAATTCTTTGCCACCACAAAAAGATCTGCAATAAATATTTTTGTACATATGAGTCCTTTTCCTATTTCTATCATCTCTTTGGGATACAGCCCTAGAAGTATTATTGATGGGTTAAAGGGTATGCATATTTTTATAGCCCTTTGGGCATAATAACTATATTATTATAATAAATGAAAATGAAGACAGATAATTGGACAGATCTTCAATATTCATGGATGGGTCTAATCAAGAGATTCAAAATGATAATTATACTAAAGTGCATATTATATATACTTAAAATACACTTAAAAAAGATAGAGGATGCGGGCTATAGAAGTACACTTTAGTTAATAGATATATATGTTTTCTCTATCCTATCTCTTTGTCCCTTTGGCAGAAAAAATAAAATAAAAATAAAATTATTTGTCACAAATATATATTCTATCCTATATATGTATATGTATATATATACTGTCAATTAGGTGATTTGTTTTTCTTGATTACCCATAATTATTATATAGTTTGTATCTATATACATACCTCATTCTATATGATAAATACCTTGAAGCTGCATAGTGAATAGCATCTTTCACTATGTTCTTCTGAAGTCATTTTAAAAAGTGATAATTTTGTTTCTTCTTTACATATTTTTATTCCCTCTATTTATTTTCTTTTTTTATTGCTATATCCAGCATTTATAGTAGAATATCAAGTAGAAGTAGTGACAATGGACTCTTGATTTTCTTGGAAAGGATTCTAATTTATCTCTAATACATATCACAGTAGCTCTTAGTTTTAAATCTATGGCATTTATTGTTTTTAAAAAAGGTCCATTTTTTCTTATTTTTATGGTGTTTTAATAAAAATGGGTATTGGGTTTTGTCAAGTCTTGTGTGTATGTATATACATACATATATACATACATATATATATAATTTTGTTGACTTTTTTTAAAAAGTTAATGACATTTACAAACTTCACATCTAAGACATATATGAAACTGTTAAAAAATTGAGGTAAAACCAAGTCTACAATAAGACTGGTACAGAGAACTTTCAAAAATAGAAAGAAAAATTGTTAACAGACACTTAAAATGTGTTAGCTCACTATTTTCATGTGTAGTTTTGTAATGATAGTAGAGGTGATATCAAAACATGCAGTGTTGTTCATTTTCTTCTGTTCAATACTTACTGCTTACCTTTAACTTTCTTTTGGACCACTCCTTAGTTGTCTCCTCTTGGTGTGCATTTTTCTTCTTAGATAAAGTCAGGGAAAATGGTAGAGGCCCTGCCTCAGTGCCACCCTGACCCACTGCTCACTCATTGCTAACTCATAGCAATCCTGGTAAAAATATTTAATCTCTGACTTGGGAAGTTGTGAAACCAAATCAGTTACTCTCCTAGTATTATGAAATCTCTGTCAGAGATTATGCTTGGCACTATCCTGTACTTTTATACTGTCTCTCATCTCCTGGCATTCTTCCGCAATCTCCTTTCATCATCTGTATCACAATAGTACACATAATTTAGCAATATAAGTGTTTAAAAGCCTTTGTGACAAGTTGTTGACTTAAGAATCTTTTAAAGATAGAACAGTAACAAGTTTTTGAGAAGTAAGGATATAACTTAGGGATGGTGATGGGAGAGGCATCAAGTTCAGTTCTTTTGGAAAAGACAAGAAGAGAAATGCAGGGTAAGTTAGACAGGTTTGCTGTCCTAACCAGTTGGCATCAGTCATCCACATGGCATCAACTTTCCATGGCTTTTGTTCTCTAATTCTCCCACGACTTCCCTTCTTCACTAAATCTTTTATGATGAGAGGAGTTAGCTTGTATGCCACATCATCCCCTCCCCAGTCCCAAGTTCAGGGAAAAATTCCCTGGGCTTAATGAGAAGTTTCTGTCTGACCAATGAATGTTCATTTCCAGTGTCCTGATCTCCTTGGTGACACCTGGAGGAGGTGTGGTCAAGATATTTTTCACTCATAATCAGAGACTCAAATGAAAACAATTCATAGGTAATACCTCACATCTATCAAATTGACAAGAACAATTAAAGGCAATGAAACCTAATGCTGGTAGGGCTGTGGAGAAACAGGTGTAGTCATATATCACTGGTGAAATTAAAACTCATAGACTATTTTTGGAAAGTAATCAGGCATTTTAGAATAAAAATTTTAAAATAATCATATCCTTTGACATATGTTTTTCATTTCTAGGAAAAGGTTATCAAAAAAGGATATATGTGTGTGTGTGTTTGTGTGTGTGTGTATACATATATGTGTGTATATTCAAAGAATTTTATAGTAACATATTTAACTGTATGAAACAATGGGAAGCAACCTACATTCATCAATAGAGGAAGAGTTCAATAAACCGTGATTCATCTATTTAATTCAATACTCTAATGCAATAAAGATAGATATTTATAAGGGAAATAAAGAAATAAAAAAGAACTACATGGGATAATTCAAAAAAGGAAGAGGAAAGTAGAAAACACATGAACTATGCCATATAAAAGGAAAAAAATAAATAAGAATGAATAGATAAAGAATATTCATGGAGACTTAAAGAGAATTATTTAAAAATGATCATATTGAATGCATTGAAATCAGTTCTATTGTAGATAGTTGTGGAACAAGTATAATTCATTGTATTGACATGTAATGTTATTTATAATAAATCTATATGTTCTTTAGATATGAATAGTGGAAATATTATGAACCAAGAACAAACAGTAAAGATGTATTTAAAACCTATTCTGCTGCAAATATTGTCCTTGGTTTTGGAGGAAAAGAAAGGAAGAAGCAGCCCCCTTTTTAAGGAGGCTGACAAACTATATGTGACAAGGTACATGAAAACTTACTGATTCTTAGATCTGAAACCTTTGTCTTGACATGGGGCATTTTGTGGATGAAAATCGTCATGGGCCAATGTGTTGAATCTTGTGGTCTAGGGTTATTCAAGGGTTCTGAATAAGTTCCACCCCCCCAAAAAAAAAACAAAGATGTTTTGGAGTTCTGGGCAATGGTGGGTGAGTAGGAAAGAGTGGGAATACTGGAGTGGGAGCAACTCAATATCTTTATTTTAAACTTAAAACCACATGATATAAATGGTTGAATGTGAACGTTCATTAAAATTCATCCAATTTGGAAATGCATATTTTAAGGCCCAAAGTTAGAAAATACTCATAGAATTTGAGCACTGGAAAGAAACAGTCATCGAACCCAATCCTTTTATTTTGACAAATGAGGAAACTGAGGTATAGTAAATTTTTCAAGATCACACAAGTGCCGGCAGTGGAATTTAAACTGACGTCTTTGAACGTCAAATCCAGAATTATTTCTACTATACAATGTGACCTGCTTCCCAACTTTTTGGAGGGGGGAGAGGAGAGGCTGAATGAAGCCATTTACTTAAACATACTGCTTTAATTTCTTTTCTATATACCTTTCTAATTTAAGGAGGAGGGATAATAAAAACTGCAAATAAATTTATTGTCTCAGCTTCAGGTTAAACGTTCAACAGCTTCAATGGGTTTTATAAGTTAATTTTAATGCCAATATTAATATCACCTTAATCACCATACTCAATAATTTATTTAAAGAATTATACATTCAAGTAAGTTTCCCCTTACATACATTTATTAGGCGAGAAATATGCAACATTACTTCACTCTCTCTCCTGCTCAGTTAAATTCATAAAAACCATTTCAAAGTCATTCGGGGCTTTCAGTCAGAGAACTAGTGATTGAAAATAGCTCTTCATTTACTTACATTTATTGCAGCACCAATTAATTGCCTAGTAAGGCAGCAACCTTAGAATTTGTTATAGATGCTCGGAAAGATCTCATGTCATCAGTGAAATATTAAAGAGAAAATCAGCAGTCTTGTTTGCCCAGCAGAAAGCAATGGATTACATGGAATAGCCACATACATGCTGAGACTTGTTTATGGCAAGATACAAAGAATAACTTTGGAGAAAAAGGATTTGCATAAATAAGCTGTCAATCAAGTAGTTTTCATAGGGTGAGATTCAGAGGGAATAAATTTCGAGCCAGAAGGGGCATGAGAGATGATCAAATCTAACCACCATATTTTACAGGTGAGGAAAGTGAGCCCCAGAGAGGTTCAGTGACTTGCCGTTTGCACTACTAATTATTGTCTGCGGTGGTATTTGAACCGACCTGACTCCCCCTGAATTCCTGACTCCAAACCTAGCACTATATTGCCTATGTTACCTCATTTCCTCAAGTTTGAATGGTTTATCATATGCTCCTTTTTTCCCTTTCCTTTTCATTGATATTAATATGAGTTCATATCAGTGTTTCATAATAATAATAATGTATTAATTCTATATATATATTCTAATAATATATTAATGAATAGAGAAAACATTCCTAGACTTGGACCTATAAGGAAATATCATTAAAAGATATGACAACATAGGCTTTGAAGCTGCTAGTTATATAATAATAAGTTCATAAGCATATAATGCTTTATGGATCATAAAGTGCTTTCACATACATTATCTCATTTGATCCTTGGAATAACCCCATTAAACATATTTGTGAAGCATTATTATCTCAGTTTTGCAGATATGGAAACTGAGGTTCAGAGAGTTTCAGTGACATGCCCAATGACAAATAGATAATGAATAAATGGCAGAGGCAAACCTTACTCCTCAGGTCTTCTAAGAGTTTTATGTGGTTAGGGTAGGGAGGAAGCACTAGATTTGAAATCAGAGCACTTAGGATCTAATTTTAGCTCTATTACTTAATACTCATGTACCTGGACTTCATAGTTCTTTTCTGTAAAATGGGATGTTTGGATTAGATCAACCTATAAGTTCCATTGGAGTTCTAAATGTTTTGCTTCTAAGAAATCAGAGCCTCCTCTAACTACAACAATTCTAAGTCAAGAAAAAAATGTAATTTCTACTTTCTCTGAACTCTAATAATACATTATACCACTCACAACACATAATACATACTGTCTTGTTTTATAGTTACATAATTATGTGCACACATATGTATATGGGCAATGTATGTATATATATAGTATATATATATGCATATATATCATATATGCATGTGTATATGTGTTATGTGGATATATACTATATATCACCTCATCACTGCTTCTAGTCTATAAACTCCTTGAAGATTGAAATCACGTCTTATTCATCTTTGCATTTCTGTCAGTGCTCTTAAATAGAGTCTTCAATTCATTTTTATTCAACCAGTTTATTAAATGCATCAGGCACATAACTTACAAACATAAAACAGTCCCTGCCTTCCGGGAAGTTACATTCTATTAAAGAACAAAGAAGGCAGAAACCAAATAACAACAGATACTTTGACTGCAATAATATAAATATAAACATAAATATATGTATAAATATAATAAATATAAATGCCTTCAAAAGATGGAACTCTGAACAATTATAATGATTAGTTTTAGTCCTGGACAACATATCTTGAAATATACTTTTCTCCTTGTGATGTAGAAGTGAGGGACTATGGAAACAAAACATTGAATACTCTGTCAGCTGTGATGAACATCAATTAGTATTGTTAATTCCAGTGATTTTTCTGAATACTTCCTTCCTTCTTTCTGTACAGGTATTCTACAATATATTCTTACCATAATATTTCTTCTTAGACTCTGTAAGCAAATGTTTTATGCCATGTTCTCGCCCTCCAGTTCAGAGATGGTCTCATAAGAACATTAATCATGGCTCAGATTCTTAAAATCTAGCCACATGCTCAGATTCCTTAAGAGTCTGCCCAATATGACAAATGTTCTAATAAACCTTGTCTCTGGCTGGAAGCAGGCTTTGGTCGAATTCTTTTGGGCAGGACCCACTTGTGATTTTGGGGTCCCAGCACCCCAAACTTAAACCTCAACATTTTGGTGGCCCATACAAGGAAAACTGCCTAACCCCAAGTTCTTCTCCAGCCAAGACTGGAAGGTATATAAGCTCCCCCTCCCCCCCACCCCAGCTTTCTTGCTCTGCAGTGGGGCGGCTCTCCAAGCATCAAGGCCTGAATGTGCTTTTTGGGCAGACAGTCTCTCACCAGGCCTGACGCTCTCAGGCTCTCAGTCCACTGGTTTGGTTCGAGGCCACAGACTTGAGCACACCTTCCACAGCATAGAGGACAAGGACAGTTGCCCTATCTGGAAGCATATGCCCAATTCTGTCAATTCTCTCGGGGCTAGAGAATTGGGGAAAACTGCAGTTGCTTTTTGGTTCCCTGAGGCTTATTTAATCTCTCTACACTCCTGAATCCTCCTTCATGGAGATTACAGGGAAAAGTTAGAACAGCTAAAAACATCTTGGCAGATTCAGGAAGTTTTGTGATTGATCATTAAGGACTTTTGAAACTCCTCTTTACAACCCTGGACACTCCCTTCTCCCACTCCCTTCCCTTGAATCACCAGGGTATCTGTTAATCCCTCTCATAGAAGAGAAGAGAGTTTAACACTTTACACCTCACCTTTGATTTCACCCTCCCCCACCTGGGGAAATGAAGGTGGGGGAGGGGCAGCAGCTACAGCATGGGCCCCCTGGCAATGGCCTTGGGCCCTAGGGCAATCTTTGCCTGGAAGAATCACCCAGGTTCAGCACATCCTGCTCAAGGTAAAGAAGCCAGCCTCCAAACTTAGGTAAGCATGCTCTTTTAAAGTTGTAGTTTTAACTGTTAATGAGATGCTTATTCTCTATGTAAAGTAATCTAGAAATGCATTTAACAAAGTTGAAGTCACCTGATTGGTAATGGGTTTGTTTCAAGTTTCAAACTGGTGAACTTTTTGTATCAGTTATGTCAAGCAACTTTTTATAATTTGGTTACCGCTAAAATAATTTGACTATTGTTGGTTATTATTCTGATTTGTAAACTTGCCAAAAAGGTTGTTTGGGTTTTGTCTTGCTGAGAATTTGCAAGTATATAGAAATAATCTCTAATGATTGGCTTTTTACACCAAGACAAATTTGTTTGAGATGTAAATCCTGGAAAAATTTTTCCTAAACTGTGATTAGTGAAACTTGATGTGTGAGGTAAAAGTTCATGGGATTTCATTTTGAATTGTCTGATGGATCATAATAATCCATTGATAATCAATAATTCACCATCTGAGAGAAATGCCGCAAGTTACTGAGAGAATGTGATACTGGTGGAAAGTCAGCATCAGGAAAAGCTGAGAGGACAATTTTAGCCTTAGTCTAAAATGGGATCCTCCTGGCTTGGTTTCCTCATTACGTTCCTTTGAAAAGGTATGTTACCCACCTGGCTATTTCTGAGTCTGGCTATGAAGTGGATTTGATACAGCATAGTTAGAAAACTGAATTATCTGAATCCAAACAGAGATAAGGACATTTTATCCTGTCATTTGGGCCCTACAGTCTTTTCTGTCAGATTTGTATCTTCCAGACTACTGGACATTCACCTTCAGTTGGTAGTAAAGAGTGAGTATAGCCAGTGTCACCCCATCGTTCCCTGGATGCAGCCTGTGCTCAGTTCCAGTCAACCTCCTCTTTGAGACCCCCTCAAGGCAGGGACAGCTCTACACCCCTTGCCAGCAGGAAGCAGTTCCAGAAGACAAGACCTTTGCCCTTTACCCCAAAAGAATTTGGGTCCCATTTGTTTGAGGGAGGGATGATGAGGATGGGATTTAGACCCCAGAAAGGAAAAATTTGGCATTCGCCTGAGACTATAATCCCATCAACTGTCCTTACATTGTGGCTACACCAATCTTCCAATTCTGTTACCCTTAACCTAGCCTAGCCCTCCATTGTCTTACCTCCCTATGGTCCCTGGACACTTTCCACCCTTAATCTTAGCTAGGCTCCATTCTTCCTTGACCAAGTAGTCCAGGCCCCTAGCATTCTATTACCTCACAGTCCCTGCAAACTACTTGGCCACTCCTAGATCCCTCCCATAGTCTTTCTGTATATAAGGTTCATCTTATCACTATGAAGGTGCTCAGATTCTTAAAATCTAGCCACATGCTCAGATTCCTTAAGAATCTGCCCAAAACAACGAATGTTCTAATAAACCTTGTCTTTGGATGAAAAAAAAAAAAAGAAGAGTAATCATTACTCACATTTATATAGGCTTTTAATGTTTTATAAATCACTTTCTTTACAAGAAAACTGTGAGATATATAATATAAATGTTATCATCTGAACAAATGCATCTTCAATTGAATTGAATGGAGTAGAATTTTGTGTATTAAAAAAAAAATTGGCACATAGGAAGAAATTAAGTGTCTTGCCCAGGGTAACATAGATATTAATGATAGAACCAGGTTTCACACTGAGGTCTTTTGACTGCAAGACTTGTGCTCCTTCCATTATAGTTTGATAGACAATGTAACTCTTACCTTTTCCTTTCCTTTCCCCTACTCAATGTGCTTCTTATAATACCAGGTGTTTTATAAATGCCCTTCAGATTGAACTGAATTGGTATAAAGAAAAGAACATTGGAATGAAAGCAAAGAGCTATAGGTTTTGTTCTCCATTCAAATCTTCTCCTCTCCATTTGCCATTAGTACATTCTCTATAAGAGAAGGTACTTATAACTGCTATACAAATCATTTGCTTCCTTGTCCTACGGGGATACTCTTGCTTTCGGTCAAAGACCCCCACATTGTAACAGTGCTGCAATTCCTAATAATATCATTCTTCAAAGAGTAGAGGGATCTAGAAAGAAATCTACCAGACTAGACCTCCTTCTAGTCCAGTAGAAATCATGTGCTGAAGTAGGAATGGTAACAAACTTAGTAGCAAAACTGACTATTGAATCAAAATGGTCTCATTTAATCTTCCTTCTAAACTGTGCAAATAATGCCTAGTGATGCCCCTGATATTATTCTTTGAAGAGGCTCCTTGGCACAATTAACTTCTCTGTGGATCTAATTGGACCAGGGGACTTCTCAAAGAAGGCCTCTTTGAGATTACCTCCAAGGCTTGATGTACCCAATTTAAGATCAATGTTCAGTTGTTTATTCAAGAAGGAAAGCAAATGCAGAAATGGCCACAAAGATCCTAAGGGCACACTTGCCTAGTTGAGTTCCCTTGCTCTAGTTGCATAGATTTGGGAGGGGGAAGGCAGAGGAGAGGAAAGAGCACTGCCCAAGCCCCACTGTATGGAGAATCCAGTGAGAGAGACAGGTTGGAAGGCAATAGTCTTTATTAAGTGCTCACTATGTTCAGGTACTTTGTTAAGCCCCAGAGAAACAAAACCAAACAAAAAGAATGAGAACACTCTTGCCACACTAATGAATTGTCCTGGGGTGGGGATAGGGAGAGAAACACCAAGGAACCATACTGAGTATATTAGACCATCCCAAAGCCACAAAATCTTTCAGAAGTGAGCATATGTTGCCACAGAACCTCAATGCACTCTCCATATGATGATCCCTATAGACTCATTCTATAATCCCCACAGATTTAGTTTCTTAGTTTCTGAGCAGGTAGTATGCTCAGGGGAATGTTGGTAAATGTTGATCAGTAAGTTGTGTGGTGAAAAGAAGTATTGCATAACATACTTTCAAGTTTAATCTGAATTATTAAGATTTTCTTCATTACTTTCTTAAAGCTAGACAACCTACCCCCCCAAAAAAATAAAACAAAACAATAAATGCAGCTCTGATTTGTAGCCTTTACTGATTTCTAAAATGCTTACACTGAAATTTTAACGATCCTCTGTCACTAACCACCCAGAGCTAATTCCAGAACACCCCTGAATATATTCCAATTTGATTCTCTCTCCCATATGTACTCACAATTTTATAAAATACTTCTTGGAGAATATAGGCTTTATGTTTAAGCCAACTGAAAACATCACAAGATATATGATAGACTGACACAAATGTGCCATTGGGAAATACTCATGAGCATGGTAGTCCCAATGAATGGGAGAGAATGGCAATCTATCATAATAATATTGTTGTTCAGTCATTTCAGTCCTGTCCAGCTCTTCATGACACCATTTGGAGGTTTTCTTGGCAAAGATACTGGAATGGTTTGCCATTTCCTTCTCCAGTTCATTTTACAGATGAAGAAACTGAGGCAAACAAGGTTAAGTGACTTGTCCAGAGTCACACAACTAGTAAGTGTCTAAGACTGGATTTGAACTCAGGAAGATGAGTCTTTCTGACTCCAGGACTGGCACTCTATCCACTGCACCATTTAAGAAACATTTCAAATTTGCAAACAACTTCACATGTATCTCATTTATGCTTCAAAATAATCCTGTAAGGCAGGGGGTTCTGAACCTGAGGTCTCTCAACTTACCTACTTAATATTTTGATAACTGATTTCAATAAAATTGATTTCCTTTGTAATCTCAAGTATTTCATTTTATGTACTTAAACATGTTATTCTGAGAAGGACTCTATGGACTTAACCAGTCTGCCCAAGAAGTCTATGAAACAAACAAAAAAGAAAGACTAAGGACTCTGGCTGTGTAAGACAAATCTGTACTATTATTCTGCTTATGTTACATATAAAGAAACTGAGGCTCAGAGAAAAATAGGTAAAAAAAAATTAAAACTGAGGCAAATCCATATAATTAACCCAATTTGAGAAATGAGGAAATTGAATCTCATAAAGGCTAAGTGACATAATTATGGTCATATAGCAAATGTATCAAAGTCAAGATTTGAACTCAGGTCTCTCCTGACTTCAAGTGCAGTGATTTTATCATTTTACTGCAGAGCAAATGTATCTTCACAAAACTAGGCTGAATGGTTTTGCGGGAGTTTGGCACCAGGTGACAGTTGGGTATATGCTATTGAAGCTCAGCCATTTTCTAAGTGTGTCACAGAGGATCATGACATCTCGTATGCCCAGAATAAAGCTATTCATTTAGCCCAGATCTTCCTATCTTCCCTCTAGGGAGTCCCTACCCTCATTAGTCCATTATCACTAGCATCAAAGTTGAAGGGAGGTTCAAAGGCTTTTTAGATTTGGGCAGTTGTACATACCTATGAAAGGCCAGGAATATGACTAGACAGAGAGAAAATAATGATCTTGTCCCCTGGGTTTAGCTTTTTTTGTGTGTGTGTGTGCTGTTTTCTCTACACCTCCATTCAGATGGGAGAGGAAAGAGGGGAAGGGAATGGACACAAACACATACACACACACACGCACACACACACATGCATACATACACACATACAACAACTGGGATTCTCTGGTCCTCAAAAACCCTGATAGTTTTTCTGGAACAGGGATTTTAAGAACAGAGGGTGAAAAGGGAAGCTAAATGAATCATCTAGTCACAAGGGAGAAATAGTGAAGCATAGGGGAAAATAAGGCATGGGTCACTAGCTGCATAGGAAGGCTCTAATCTGTGTTCTAAATGGTTTGTCATATGAGGATGAGAATCTCTTACTGGAAATGAAAACCTTTTCTAGTTAATACTCTGAAAGGAACAGAAAGACTATTACTTAAGGAAAGTTATTTTTTTTAAAGCCTGGAAGGTTGGAATTTTTTTCGTTAATTCCAATGCCACCCCTACCCCCAAACCAAGAGTTTTGCTGCTACATGGGCAAGAGCTGTCACTTTTCTAAAAAAAAAAATTAAAAAGCTAAAAAAATCCTCAAGATTTAAAAGTAAAAAGGTATGATAAAGCCCAGTCTTCTTGTGAAGAGTACACTATAGCTAAGAACTTCAGCCGAAGATAGAATCTGAAAGTTGATGAAAGCTTCATAATCACATATATCATGGGGTTTCTATTAGCATCCAACAAAGGCTATATACCCATCAAAGCAGTGTGCAGGAAAGACAATATATTCATTAGAAACAATAGAAACCATGTTTCTGAGCAGAACTTACATGGAAGCAGTAACTAGCAGGGAATAAACCAATGGGAGAAGCATAATCTCATCACCAGAAGACCTTGGTGACTTTGCAACAGCAGAAAAGTAGGTTGTCAGTGGTGGTGGAACCAAGATGGTGGAGTAGAGGCAGAAACCCAACAGAATACTCCCAACATTCCCCTCTAAACAACTTTAAAATAATGCCTCAAATCAAATTCTGGAATAGAAGAATCAACAAAAGGTCAGAGTGAGATATTTTTCCAGCCTAAGATACCTGAAAAGCTTGGCAGGAAAGGTCTGTAACACTGGTACATTCATTGGTATATCAATGATACTTATATTTTTGGGAGAGTGTATCTCATGTTTATGAGGAATTTTTAAAAACTGCTATTATTTGGGGCAGCTATGTTGCATAGTGGATAAAGTACCAGTCCGGGAGTCAGGAGAACCTGAGTTCAAATTGAGTCTCAGACACTTGACACTTACTACCTGTATAACCCTGGGCAAGTCACTTAACCTCTACTGCCTAGCAAAAATTAAATCAATAAATTGTTATTATTCTTATTATGCTATTTTATAAAATGCCTGTGTGTTGAACAAATTATGTTGTCTGGCTTACTAATAAAGGTAGATACATCAGTGAGGAGTTTATGTCCTACCATCTTCAGTGGATTCAGACTCACAGAAGACCATAAATGCTGGGTGTCTCCCCTCTCCCATCCTGGTGTTACACAATCAATTCAGGATCTAATCATCTCCCAAATCTTAGCTTAAGCCTTAACTTCACCTGTAGCTATTGGCATCACGTGTACCTCTCTTCCATCCTCCTTCCCATTCAGATCAGGCTTCAGGTTTAGCTGTGACTGATAACAGGTATTTTATAGTTGCTTGGCATAACATTTCATCCAAGAAGTATCATCACCAGGAATGAAGTTCAAAAGCATGGCTTAAGGGGGCCATTACTTATTTTAGAGAACTGAAAATCTGAAGTGGGAATCAGGGTTTTAAGTTACCCCTTTTAGCTATATTGGGGTGCAAGAGAAGGTGAGTTAGGTGAAATGAAGTACTTATTATGATAGCCATCCTGAGCTATGTCTTCCCATGGCAGGGAAAAAAGAGGACAGTGATTCCTCAAAAGTTCTAGAGAGCAGTCAGCACTATTTCAAATACTGCTAGGAAGGGCTTGCAGGGGTGGGGAAGTTGTGGCCTCCAGGCCACATGCCACCTTGTAGGTCTTTGGGTGTGGCCTTCTGACTGAATCCAAATTATTCAAAATAAATCCGTTTATTAAGAGAGTAGATATGTATTTTTTAGCCGAGGATTTATTCCATAAATGGGAAATTTCACAAGGATCACCAGCAACAGGTGGAAAATGGCATTCTTGGTCTCTAACCTCATTCCGCCAAACAAATCACTTTGCCTTTTGTATTTACTTATGTAGTGTATGTTTGTATTTGTTTCTCTCTCTGTCTCTCTCTGTCTCTCTCTATCTCTCTCTGTCTCTCTCTCTTCTTCTCTCTCCCTGCCTCTCTATCTCTCTTGTTTTCGCTCTCCCTCTTTCTCTGTCTCTCCTCTCTCCCCTCCACACACACACACACACACACACACATACACACACACACACGCACACACACACACATAGTGCCTGTCATATCACAAGTTCTTAACAAATCTTACTGAATCACAGAAAGAATGGTCTTTAAAATAAAATGCTATCTTTTTTCCCATTTATGGAAAAAAATGATTTAAAAACCGTAGGATAATATTGAATATTTGAAAAGGGGAAATATGAACAATTCTGCAAACTACCGATATACAGGAGCTAGACTTCGAGAGCTGATTGTTAAATTTTCATTGTGAACATTTATACCTCAGAAATTAACTAGAGCTCCAAATCAAGGCTAGATTTGTTGTTTCAAATAATAACAATAAGCCAAAAAAAAGCAAAAAAAAAAGGAAAGGGTATCACCAAAAAAAGCAAAAAAAAAATAACAATACAAAGAATTACTTTCTTATTATTGAGAAGGAAAAATAATAGAGAAATATTAATAATGTAGATTTAACATAAAAGTGCTTGTTTACATTTTTGAGAGCCATTCATCAAATATTAACAAGTATATCCTCGGCTAAAAAATGCATATTATTAACTTGCTGTCAATTAAAAATCTTTGGAAAATATGATAGTCAAGAGGAGCAATATTGTTTTTTGTATCTCTGTTACATTGGAATAAGCCCTTTTTGTTTTCCTTTAAACGACCCCTCTCCACCCCCTCCAAACACTTTCAAGCTACAAGCATTTATACACACACCCTGTCTCCATGGCCTCAGTTGTCATCCCTTTCTTTCAATGTTCTGCCACAGTACATGGGCAAGATCAAAGAACCCTGAATGCCTGCCAAGTCTAATAAAAAAGGCTGTATTTGATTCCTTAAACAATAAAATTTGCCTTTAAATGGAAACATAGTTTAGAAGATTAAGAATGAATTACAGTGGAAGGATATGGGGGGAAAATTAGGCACTATAAAAATATATCAATAAACATTAAAAAAATGAATGTATCTTTTGAATTTAAGGTTAATGGCCAGGTGTGTGGGGAGAGAGAGAGTTAATAAGTCTGTTAGTCAGTCAATAAATATTTATTAAGTACCTACCCCTCAGTGTTGTTGTGAGGAGCAAATGCAATGATTTTTGTAAAGCATTTAGCACAGTTCTTGGCATGTAGGAGGTGCTATACAAATGCTTATTCTCTTCCCACACTACGTGGCAAACACTATGTCAAGCACTGAGAGAGAGAGAGAGAGGGACGGAGACAGAGACAGAGAGACAATGACAAAAGAAATTATAGAATTGGCATCCACATCCTTCTATTTTTCAGTCTTCCAAATCTGTGACATATGAAGATGTTGTCTCCTTTAAAGGAATGTTTTATCAAACAATGAAAGTAGAGCCTTTATAAAAATTAGAATCATTTTCAAAGAAAATATAAAAAGATATAAAGACAGTCTAAAAAATATTGGCTGCTTTTTGCATGAGAGTTTTTATATAATGATGATGTTTTGGCCCAATGGCTTAGGAATAGGGCTCCAGTAACTATATTAAGGAAACTCTTGGAAGGTTTCCACAGTAAAGAAAATATCTTTGTGCTGGTATTTTCACCCAATGTATATAATAAAGCAGAAGTGGTTGGGCTTACAAACAGCATATGAAGCCGCATTTGGGGCCCTAGTTGAGAGTGAGGTAGGTTTTGAGTCGAAAATCCCTGTGTCTTTTTAATTCAGAGAGAGACAGAGACACAGATTCACAGATTGAGAATGAAAGTGAAAGAATGTGAGGGAGAGAAACAGGAGACTTTATGAACAGACTTCAGAAAGCAACTTCAATACTCACTTAGGTATTTGTATTTGCCAGGGGCTATATAAATCAACACACTGTAAATACATTTCAAGTAGTAAAAGAGAAAAATAATAATGTTAGTATTTCTATGTCAATTTAAGGTTTGTTATAAATATTATCTTATTTTATCTTTACAGCAACCTTAACATTATTATCCCTATTTTTATATATAAGAAAAGTGAGACTGAAAGAGGTTTCATGACTTGCTCAGGTTCTCACAGCTAGTAAATATCTGAGGTCAGATTTGAACTCATGTTTTCTGGACTCTAGGTCTGGTACTCTACTGTGTCATCTGGGAAGATTTGGAGTCAGAAGACCTGAGTTTGACCCTCAGATCTACAACTAACCATGTAAGCCACTTAAGTTTCCTAATCTATAAAAAAGGTAGAGAATCAATAATAACTATATTAAGCAATTTGGAACTATGCTCCCAAAGTCATCCATCTGTGCATATATTTGGATCCAATGATCTAATGAAGCTACTGCTAGAACTGTAGACCCCACAAGGAGAAGAAAGAGTAAAAGAACCTACCTGCACAAAAAATTATTTCTATCAAGTCTTTTTGTGGTGACAGTCCTGCCACCTAGATTTTTTTGTGAGTAAAGAGAGAAAAAGATCTTTGTAAACTTTAAAATGTCTTATAATATAGTTCTATATGTATACACATACATATATGATATATATATATATATACATGTCCGTATGTACATTTTGTGAATATATGTGTGCTACTGCTGCTATAATTCTGTATCATTTAGCATATCATTTCATTTCTTTTGGACTCAGTTTCCTCATCTATAAAAATTAAGGGATAAAATTAAGGCCTTAAAATAAATCTTTAAAGCCTGTTTCAGGTCTAAATTTTCTGATTAATTAGAACTTTAGGTTGGAAGAGTTCTTAGCCATCTAGTCTCATTTATACCCAAAAGGAATCTCCATTCTACCCTACGCCAAACATTATCATTGGACTTCTGTTCAAAGGCCTCCAAAAAGAGGGCACCTACCATTTTTAGAGGGAACTCATGCCATTTTTGACTCAGAAGTTGTTCCTGATATCAAGCATAAATTTGCATAAAGGATCTATGAAAAGCACATAGGGAAAGCTGTCTCTTGGCCCATCTTTGAGCTCTTCTGAGCCAAACAAGGGGAATTCATATGGATGAGAGTGGAAGGAAAGATTAACTGTCATGGTATAATCAGGGAATCCCTCTCCCCATATGCTCTGGCTAGAGTACACTCCATAAAAGATGCCTGGATCTGGGCCCTTTCTAGTGACATATTTGCCCTAGCCACATTGACAATGTCTGTTTTGATTCAATGCTTAAGAACTTCATGTCTTGGGGTTATAAATCAATACCCTTTTTGCCCACTGAGGCAGGGGGAACCATCCACTCAGTAGGCCTTAAAACAGAGGTGTACTTGTAAATATTTAACAAGTTTTCAGAAAATACATGACACAATTTAGTTAAATTTGATTTATAAACATTTTATCACTCTCTCAATTCTAGACAATCAACAAAACAATAAATCAAGCCTTGATTTGTATTATTTACCAATTTCAAAAGTATAAAGGCCCACACTCAAAATTTAACAGTTGGCTCTTCCAAGAAAATTTGAGGTGACTTCGACATGCACTTGCCTTAAAAGGAATAATCCCACCCTCTAGAACTCCCTTTTTCTTCCCCCTGGAATACGTAGCAAAGAATTCTCTTTGGGACTGCCCATGGAAAGGAGGGAGTGTCCTTCTCTACTGTAGCAGCTGATAATTGTAGATAGTAGCTCTACCAAAAGCTGTGCAGGTAAGCCTCAGCCTAGACCTCAGGCCCTACTTGACTCTTCTGGTTTATTTCTTTATCTTGGTTTTGAGATGGAAGCCTAGAAAGCAATTTCATGAGTACAAGAGGGTAAGATCTCCTACATCTTTGAGCTGGTGCCTTCTACACTGAAGGAGAATTTTTTCCCCCAACTCTTACTTAGAAGAAAATTTTTGACATGAACCCAAACCTTGACTTGCCTTGCCAAAAGATAAGGACCCTGAGGAAATTGTTCAGACAGTACAAAATCAAAATGAATGACTATTCAATGATCTCACTAATGGTTTCATGTTTTATTTTAAGTAGCGAGCTTCCAGAAGATGATAATAGTAGTTACACACTACTACTTCATGTCTCCATCTTTGTCAATGGACACTTATTAGTCTTTTTATGTTTTAAGCATTTCTTCTGTGCAGAAGAAATAAATATCTGACCCATAACTGATCTATATTGTACACTGACCGCCTTTCTATTCTTCTTTTCAAGGAGACCCTGCATATGAAAGCAACCTAAATTATAAGTGAGTCTGTCCCAGGCTATAGAGCATGGGCTTAAAGCCGACTTTGAGGCCAAGCTCCTCCAGGACTTAGCTTTGTCCATGCATGTGGGCCCAGAACTAGGGATCCCTGTAGAGAAAGAAAGTCAGCTCCCCAACCCACCTTGGCCCAGTAATAACTATGTGTTGAAAAATAACATTTCAGAGCAGGTTGCTTCCCTGTTTATTTAAGGGTATCATTTCCAAGGGTAGTTGAAAATGGGAAGAATTTTGGTTGATAAGATATAAGATGCTTGATTTATAGTAAGGAATAGTTTATTCAAGAAACATGGGAATAAGTAATTAAAAAAATGACTGAAGTGATTCTATAGGACATCTGGTTCAAAATTCTTATAAGACAAATGAGGAAACTGAGGCCCAGAGAAATGAAATGATGTTCCTAAGGTTATACAAGTGGTAGTATAGTGGTAGGAACTTTTGATTTTTGAGTCAGAAGAGCTTGGGTATGAATCCTGGTTCTGTTACTTGCTCCCTTCATGAATTTGGGCATTTGTCTGGGCCTTTGTCTTTTCATCTATAAAATGAAGGCTTGGATTGTATGATCCCTTAATGTTCCTTCCAGCTCTAAGATCCCACCCTCCCAGACAATGGTAGAGCTTTAAAACCTTGATCTCTAGGCCCCAGTTAATGTTCTTTCCACACCCCTATTTCTGTCCTATGGAGACTGACAACTCCACGCCAATGAGACACACACCTATCTGCCCAATAGCAAAATAATGAATCAACTAAAGCCATATCTGGATGTTACGAAACCAGTCTGAAGACAAACTAGGTACCCTGAGTTAAAAGATTTTATAAATTTTCATTTGTAATTAACCTAAGTTATTTAGCTACCAAGATGTATTTGTCTATATTTAAATTTTTCAAAAACAACAGTCAAGAAGAGAACAATAGTTTCATCATTTCCTAATCTTTGTGCTCCATACAGATGCTCTCTTCAAAATCTGAGTGATATCCACATACTTTGGGGGAGTAAGGATTTGTTCAGTTCAATTTATTCCAATTCGATAAGCATTTATTAAGCACCTATTTTTCACAAAACACAGTGCTAGATGCTGAAGATATCATGAGACAAACCAAAACAGTAGATAACCTCATGGAGAAGCTTATTTAAAGGATTGATTTGTTGGGTTTTCTGTAAATGTTCTCCTTCCCCTTCCCAAATGTCCATCCCAGTGTTTATAGGTTCACTATTAAATATTTGGGAGAGTGAAAGTTACTTATCTGAGACTTTTAAAAATCCACATGGTAAGCATTACTAAGATTTAGGAATATTATTCTTGAGCTTAATTCTTCTTCCAGGACACAAAATTAACTGCCCCTGACTAGAATCTGAATAACCCATGAGCAGGGAGATAGTAATCAAACTGTTTATTTGAAAATCCTCATCATTTTCATTTTAAGTTTTCAGTCCTGCCAAATGAATTTGGAAATGAGTGCATTTATTACTTCAGTTAGCAATTATTTGAAATTATAAAAGTAGATATTGAAATAAAGGGCCTTTTGGGGTGATTTTGATACAGTATATTAATTTTAATTATACTATTCATGCTCGTAATATGGTTATATCATTTGCCTCTGAATTTTCTTACACAAGAAATCTATTTGTCCAAGAATTTCTATAGAGCCTATAACCAGAGCACTTAGGAGCTCTGAAAAGGGTACTCGATTAGCACAATAATAGCTCTCCCTTCCCTATATGAACATTTGAATAAAGATAAGGTGAGAATACGTTAGGACTAGAATTGTGATGTGCTTTTATTTTGTCTGGGTTTTGGGCGAAGGCAGAGTCTGCTTGGCTTCTCAAAAACTCCTGCAATGTTTAAATGTATCAATTATGTTGAAAAAATATATCTGTAGTTTACATTTTTTTCTTTATTGACTGATTTAGTACTGTAACACTGCACACTGCCCAGTTTCCCTTTAGTTTCTAATTTAATCTATTTTTACAGTACGTCTTGGTATCCCTCCCACCCCGCTTTTCAGTGATTTTTGTTGGTGGTGGTGGTTGGTTAGTTGACTATTTCTTCAGTTCCATCAGGTCTTCACAAATAATATCAAAAAAAGGAAAATCTCTACCGATCGAGAATGCTTTCAGCAGTTTAAAACCGTCAATGTGATTTGATTCTTTCGGTTCCGATTCCTTGACATATTTCAGTGTCTAGTGGTATATTTGAACCTTTAAATCTAAAATACCCTGCTCAGCTTCCTGCTCCAGTAAGGATTCATTTTCCAAGTGTTTTTATGAGTATTGTTAGATGGTGCCTTTGGCATGAGCTTTGACAGATGGAGATAAATTATGGGGAAACAGCTTTGGAACTCCCCTCACAAATCATCATGAATGAAGTGGCATCTGCTTTATCCCTTTCCCAAAGAGGACTTTTAAGAATTATCTCTAATTTGGATTATTTCATTAAGGCTCAGTTATTTGATCTTAGATTCTTGGATCTGTATTTCATGTTAATAATACAGCTCCGAGAGGTAAGATAATGAATTATCCTCCTCTCCTTGAAGAAGTAGGGGACTCTGGGATAGGGATAGTGCACATATTGTCAAACATGTTTGATGTTTTCATTGTTCTTGCTAAACTACTTTTTTCCCCTCTTTCTTTTAAAATCTTTATTACAAGAGATGAGATGACTTGTTCAGAAATAAATCTGATATAAAAAGTTATCTATTAAGATAAGATAAAAAATAAAGCTGCCTGTGACCTTTTTAGAATGGTCTGTTATAGACAGACACAATAGCATAGTGGAAAGAGTCAGCATTATGAGACTTAGCTTTCTTAGTTCCAGCAAAGTAGTGAGTATAATGACTGACTCTGTGTGACCCCGAGCAAGCCACATCCAAATGTCTCTGTGCCTCAGTTTCATCATCTGCAAAATGTTATTAACCATGATTCTTGCCCTACTTACCTCACGGAACTACTGTAAAACTCATAAGAGCTAATCAGTGTAACGGGCTTTCTAAATGGTAAATCACTATATAAAGGTGAATTATTATTATCATTACCTACATGACAGCAAACATTTAGGAAAGGAATTAGTTGGAGCGTACAGGAACAAGCTTTGCTTTCTTAATGAGGAAAGCAGACTCCCTTGCCTCACAAGGGTATTTAAGAACTCATGAATGTTTTTGAGTGTTAATAAGAAAAAAAAAATTGCCTTGGACTATTGTTTTCTTTGGTGATGGCAGTTTCTAGCCAAAATGTCTATGTTATCAATAATCCATATAAGAAGATGAATATAATGACAAATAAAAACAAGTTAGCACCCTGTTATATCTTCAGTGGGTAAAAACAAAATTAAATTTTGCATACACTCAGGCAAGAATTCCTCTACCTTCTGCTCATCCCCCCTTTTCTTCCTCTCCTTCCCTTTTCCTCCGTTGGCTAGTGCCAATGTGTTATTTTATAATATATACAATTTAGAATGTGAGATTTCTCAAGTAGTATTTTTGCAGCCCTATCCTGCTGGTAAGAATATTGGACTTGGAGTAGGGTCAATCTCGCTTCTGAACCTTTCCTAGCTAGCTATGTGATCTTGGCCAAGTTTTTTAACCTTTCATATATTCAATTTCTTCCTCTAAAAAAATGGGAATGATAATACTTCAACACAAAATCAAAAGTGAGACAAACATTTTGCTTAAGCTGACATATGAATATGAGCTATCATCATTATCATCATTTTAGTGAGAAGAAGTTACACATCCTTTGCCATAGACAACTAGGATCCAGAGGGTTCAGATAAGGACTTGCCTTAATAAATATGACTTTGAGGTTAAAAACAGCCCACGAGGCAATAAAGTCATCCTGCAATGATGTTCTAGGAGCTCTCCTGCCATTTGGTGCATGAAGAATCCCTTATACAGTCTTGGATCAAAGAGTTCACAGGTTGATTTCATGTCCATACACTTGGAAGCTAATTTCTTCCCACTGCCCTGAATCTGTCCAATAGTGTTCTGGCTCACAACTATTATTATTATTATTATTATTATTATTATTATTATTATTATTATTA